>NC_034605.1:31165961-31182263 GCF_900095145.1 Mus pahari | reverse complement strand
TGTGGACGTTGTACATCGTGGTGCGCACTAGGCTCCGCACCACGATGTACAACGTCCACAAGCAGTGTGTTTAAAGAATTTTCACCAGTAGTACTATAGTACAAAAGTTAATACTAGCTGTAAGTGTATGAAACTATACCCATTTGGACAATTATGATGCAATTGGTGCAGTTAATAAACTTCTAACATGATTAACAGTAATTGCAAGAAATCAACCTATATTTGTTATTTTAAAAGAATACCCAGTAATTTTTAAGAGCTTATATTGCCTAGAGAGAATTTAATGGAGTTTTTGGTGTTAAATAGATTTAATTTATTTTAGACTGGCTTCTATTAGATATTTTCTTTATTTACATTTCAATTGTTATCCCTTTCTTCAATTCCCCTCCAAAAACCTTCTATCCTATCCGCCCTCTCCCTGCTCACCAACTGTACTGGATAGCTTTGTGTCAACTTGACACAGCTGGAGTTATCACAGAGAAAGGAGCCTCAGTTGGGGAAATGTCTCCATGAGATCCAGCTGTAAGNCATTTTCTCAATTAGTGATCAAGGGGGGAGGGCCCCTTGTGGGTGGTGCCATCTCTGGGCTGGTAGTCTTGGTTCTATAAGAGAGCAGGNTGAGCAAGCCATGGGAAGCAAGCCAGTAAAGAACATCCCTCCATGGCTTCTGCATCAGCTCCTGCTTTCTGACCTGCTTGAGTTCCAGTCCTGCATCCTTTGGTGATTAACAGCAGTATGGAAATGTAAGCCAAATAAACCCTTTCCTCCCCAACTTGCTTCTTGGTCATGATGTTTGTGCAGGAATAGAAACCCTGACTAAGACACCAACCCACCAACTCCATGTCCTGACTCTTCCCTACACTGGGGAATCAAGCTTTCACTGGATGAAGGGCTGATCCTCCCATTGATGTCTGACAAGGCCATCTTCTATATATGTGGCTGAAGCCATGGGTCGCTCCATGTATACTCTTTGGCTGGTGGTTTAGTCCCTGGGAACTCTGGAGATACTGGCTGGTTCATATTGTTGATCCTTCTATGGTACTGCAAACCCCTTTAGCTCTTTGGGTCCTTTCTCTAGCTTCAACTTTGGGGACCCTGTGCACAGTCCTCTGTATTTTTCAGGCACTGGCAGAGCCCCTAAGGAGACAGCTGTATCAAGCTGCTGTCAGCAGCCTGCCCTTGTTGGCATCCACAATCGTGCCTGGGTTTGGTAACTGTATGTGGGATGGATTCCCAGGTGGGAAAGTCTCTGGATGACCTTTCCTTCAGTCTCTACACCAAATTTTTTCTTTGTATCTCCTCCCATGGGTATTTTCTTCCCCCCTTCTAAAAAGGACTAATGTATTCACACATTGCTCTTCCTTCTTCTTGAGCTTCATGTGGTTTGTAAATTATATCTTGTGTATTCCAAGTTTCTGGGCTAATATCCATTTGTCAGTGAATGTATACCATGTGTGTTCTTTTGTGTTCGGGTTACCTCACTCAGCATGATATTTTCTAGTTCCATCCATTTGCCTAAGAATTTCATGAATTCATTGTTTTTAATAGCTGAGTAGTACTCCATTGTATATAAGTATCATATTTTCTGTATCCATTTCTCTGTGTAGGCACATATGGTTTCTTTCCAGCCTCTGTCAATTACATATAAGGCTACTCTGAACATCACTGAGCATGTGTCCTTATTACATGCTGGAGCATCTTCTGGATATATGCCCAGGAGTGGTTATAGCTGGTTCCTCAGGTAAGTACTATATCTAATTTTCTGAAGAACCACTAGACTGATTTCCAGAGTGGTTGTACAAGCTTGCAATCACACCAGAAATGAGGGAATGTTCCTCTTTCTCCACATTCTTGCCAACAACTGCTATTACCTGAGTTTTCGATCTTAGCCATTTTGACTGGTATGAGGTGGAATCTCAGGCTTGTTTTGGTTTGGATTTCCCTGATGACTAAGGATGTTGAACATTTCTCTAGGTGTTTCTTTCCCATTCAGTATTCCTCAGTTGTACCTTCTTTGTTTAGCTCTGTACCCCATTTTTAATAGGGTTATTTGGTTCTGTGGAGTAGAACTTCTTAAGTTCTTTGTATATATTGGATATTAGTCATCTATTAAATGAACTTCTAAATACCTAATTTAAGCATGCAGATCATTATTATACTTGTCAGCTTATTTCATGGAGAAACACTCTTCAGTGTACCCAGGGATTACAGGCAAAGATTCATCTCACTAAAGATAATTTACTAGTGCTGTGGTATGGTCGTGAAATATTCAATAATGAATCTTTCTCTGCCCGTAAAGATTAGGGAAAAGATAAAACAAAACATGTAAGATTATAAGGAAGAGGAAATAATCGTGAACAATGATTTTCTCATAGACTGACACGAACATCTTTAATCAGGCAGCTAAAAATGGCCTCTAAGATTTCAAAAATAATTTGCACAAGAATCAACATGTAGGAACACGTAAAAGGAAACCATCCAGACACATGGATATGTTGTAATAAAACAGTAAAAATTCCCTAAAGATAGAAAGACATAGCTCATGAATGAGTGTTTGATGCTGTTGCATAGCTGTACATGCCCTTGAGGTTATCTGCTAGAATATATAGGAACAGGAAACTAAGTGGATGTACACCCCTGTGAATAAGATCTGCAGACATAGAACTCATCCTGCTTAAGGACTCCAAAGGATGGCACTGGCATTGAGTCAGCCTCACTTCTGTAAGTAAATCTCCCCCTCCCCCGTGCCTCTCTTAGTAAAAGTATTCAGTTCAGTGTTTCTATGAGTTTATTATAATGGAGTTCTTTCTTTGGAATCTTTGATATTTCCATCTGGTGTAAAGAGTTTATTTTTTCATAGACTACCAGGAGTAGTGTTCTGCATAGACTTTATATTAACTTTTAAAATTATTTTACTTGAAAGAAACTGTAAAAGGGTATAGGAGACAATTGGATTAGTAGATTTCATCATCCTTTAACTTGAGACATGTTTCAATGTTCAAAGAAAATTTGTGTTGTCTTATCTTCTATCATGAAGAGAGAGAAGGAGGAATATGTTCCTGGTATCCAATGAATAGAAATGATGGAAATTACTAAGCAGTTTCCAATGCATAGGACACCTTACAGAATAAAGAATAATACATCTCAAATGGACAATGTTTTAGAGTTTTAGAAATTGGAAAATATTGAAGGTGCAAAATCAGTGGATCAAATTAATCTTATCTCAAGTCAGAAGAGACAGAATTGTGATTGTGAGTAAAAAGTACGTATGATTGGTGTCCTGATTATACCTTAGCCAATAATAAACCATTAGAAAAACAATTTGACCATGTAAGTCTTCTTCAACCTGAATATGTTTAGATTACATTGAGAGAGTCTAATCTGCTGACAAAAATTATTGGGCATATCAACTTTATAAAGAATAATATGAAGTTTCTGATAAAAATCTTTAATGGAGCTTTATCATATCTTCACAATACTAAGATGTTATCATATATTGGACAGTATCTCTTCATCTTCTTGTTAGTAATCATCATGTTGTATTTATAGTCAAGTGTATACAAGAAGGCAAGAGGTAAACTGTTCTATCCCTGTGTCATAAGTGTCCAAAACATTGACATCGAACATGATGTTTAAAAACTGCATATTCTTCAAGAGTTTGGTAACTGAAAATGAGCTTAAATTCCAAATATACTAAACCATCTAAAATATGCCTTAACATATAAATGCAGAACTTACTTTAATTTCAGATATTTGTAAAGTTCAGAAGCACAAAAATTGTGAAATCACCTGCTCCTCAAACTATTATTCAGAAAAATTCAATTACTTGCCTTAGTATTTAGTGTGACTTTATGTGTCATTCCAGATATCCAATATGAAGTCATGTTGTAGTAAAAAGAGAAACAAAGAAACAAACAAACAGAAAAAACAAAAACAAACAAAACAAAACAAAAACAAAGAAAACCTTTGGCCAGATACAAATTTCCTGGGCCTAAGAGAACTCAGTTTAATGCACCATCTCTAAGTAGGTTTTGTTTCTATGTGGCAGGTGCACTCCTGCTGCTGCTGGTGTCAAATTTGCTGCTGTGGCAGAAAGCTGCATCAATTCCTGCGTGTCTTGCAGAAGAGGATGGTTGCTGGAACCCACTTTTGGAAACATTTAACAGTGCCATCCAGAAAGCTGAAACCTTTCATAATATTGCTGACCAATTATATGTAGAACTTGTAAGTACCTCAAACTCCATACTAATACTTGAACTGCATTTTAACCTGAGACACTAAACATCATGGTTCAAATATCAGAAAATACATCTTTATAGGTAACAGATGCCCCAACTACTGAAACAAGGACAAGACAAATTGGAGAGTGTCATGAAATTTCATATTATTTAATGATACTAATACTTTTTCTCTACTTTATTAAAAATAAAAATAACTATGGTAGAAACTTTTAAAATATGCTTGGGAAAGAACTCTAATTCCTGATTTTGAATTAGGGAACATGAAATTCTATTGGCCCTGTTAATTTAACACACTTCAGGTAAACACTGTAAAAGATATGTATTACAGTGAACTATATATTCGTAGCAGAGATAAAGTAAAACGTGAAGATGCAGGAAAAAAAGGAACAGAAGGAAAGAAGGGAGAAAGGAAGAGAGAGAAATAGAGAGAGAAAGAGAGAAAGAGAGAGAGAGAGAGAGAGAGAGAGAGAGAGAGAGAGAGAGAGAGAGAGAGAGAGAGAGAGAGAGAGAGAGAGAGAGAGAGAGAGAGAGAGAGAATCTAGCCTTTTAAGAATCCCAATTAAAGATTTTCAGTAATAAGAATTTCTCCAATATCAGAGTAGGAATAAAAGTGTAAAGTGGATCCATTCCCCTTTTGGGGATTGTCATATCTCAAGGACAGAAAAAAGGAAACTATAGAAGCAGGTAAACCTTCAATATGATGGGCATCAAAAAATGTGCCTCTATTTGGAATAAATATGTTGTCATATTTGTGTTGACTAGATGTTATTTTCTCCCCTTAACATGACTCAGTATTACAACCAATTCTCATCTGGACAATTTTTGGCCTTTGTAAGTACCTTAATTTCTTCCAGCTACTTCCCAATATGAGCCTCATGTCAATGATTGTGTTTTAGAAGAGAAAGCATTATAAAAAGTATTTGTATTTCCTCTTCTTAATTGACTTCTTTACCCTCACATTTATTCTTTAACCTTTCATAAATTAGCTGATTTTTTAAATAAAAAGTTACTCTAAAGTAAATATTTAAGTAAATTAAGTAATTTATTAATTATACAATGCCTAATTCAATACATGACATTAATTTATATTTTTAATAATTTATGGACTTTGAATTTACATAGAATTGATTGTAAAATATTTTATTTTGTGAGACAATTTCATTTAAAATTTATTATGAACATGCCCAGATATATTCTTTAGTGTTAGATTAAGAAATTTTTAATTAAATTAAATGACTTAGTTCTTCAACTATTTAGTCCTTTCAGTGTCTGCTTTCCTTAGCGTAACTTTTTAAAGTGAAGAAGAAAAGCGAGTATGAGAGGAAGGAGTTAAATATTCAAAAGTTAATGAAAAAAAAAAAAACAAATGAAATTGCAGCTAAAATGTATAGACACCAAACTACAGGACAGAGTGTTTCTTAATTTTTAATATATGTATTTTATGAATTACTTATGTTAAATTTTACAAATCCACTAAAATCGATTAATATTATGGTCATGAAGTTGTTTATGATTTCTGAAATCTGTTTTTTTTTTTGTATTATTTGTAGAGTTCTCAAATGATTAGACAGGATGAGTCTGTTGTCAGAGCTGGGAGTTACTGCCACTCAAGTCTCACGAACCCCCCAAACACAGGTGTACAGATAAATATTGAAGTGAGTTTCCTTCATGGGTATTCCACAGAGCTCCAGAAGCAATACATTGGGTTTGTGGTACTGTCAGTTATTACAAGTATTATGATAGATTCAGTAATGATGCATTCAGAAAATGAAGGTAAGGTGTAGAAAATTATCCCATTATAGTATTGATAAATTATAAACAAAATCAAACCTAGAACAGTGTAGAAAATGCTTAAATACACCATTTAGAGAAATGTATTTTAGGAATGACCAACCACTAAATTTTTATTTGCTCTTTTTTTGTGATTCTTTGAGGTAAATTTACTATCCATGAATATATATTCACTCCTCTATCAGGAATAACAACGTGGCTGTGTTTAATATATGTTGCTAATGGGTTCAGTATGATAACATTCTATGTGACTGAACTACTTCCTGATTTTTCATATCTGTCCTGGTTCTATTTCTTTTTCAAGCTATCTCTTCATCACTCTACTATTCTCTATGCCTTAACTGTAAACCAGATAAGCAGAGCAGTCCTGTGAAATAATCCTTTATGTTCCTTAGGATGCAACAAATTCATGATTAGCAAGTCTACATATCATAGCAGTTCTACCATAGGATGTGATATAGTTCTTACCGTATACATGGTGTGCCTGAATCCCTTATTGAATATGATTTTAATCACTTACTTCTGCCTCTATCTATCATGCCAAACCTTATTGGTCCCTATTGAGTACTAGCAAAAACTATTTTATAAATTGATGAACAAGCAACCAAATAATATAGAGGTTACTGGAAAGGAAGCTGTTAGAATTCAAAAGGAGAAAAAATATGATGACCTAAACTCAGAAAAATGCTAATCAACAAGCTCCATAATTTGTTTTATGTTTTAGAAAATATATCAGTTGTTTAAATGTTATACTTCCAAACTATGTAACATCTATATATGTTTCATATACACATAGTAAACACATGTTTCAGTTCAGGTTCTTTATATGAGCATTACAGATATCAAACCTGCTAAACTTAAATTGTATAATGCAATGGTTCAATTGTGTCTCACAGATCGCAGCATATTTAAAAACTTTGATCAATTTTGTGGGTTCCTGGATCAGCCCTCTATTCCATCTAGTGATTGAACTGAGTGCCACGCAAGATGTCCCTGAAACTATCCTCTCAAAAGCCAAGGAGATGGAAGAGAACAACAGACAAATCCTGGATGACCTTAGGTGGATACTCACCAAGGTGACAACTTCCCGTTCATTGTTTTCACTCATAAAATAGGGGAGTTGTGAAAATTAACAACAACAACAACAACAACAACAACAACAACAAAAAGTATCCAATTCTGAAATACCTCATCTTTCCAGAGTGAAACAGATATATCTGATCTTGTTCACAATCTTTCTATAAGGCAGTGTTTCTCAACCTGTGGGTCATGACTCCTTTAAGGGTCAAAAGATCCCTTCACATGGGTTGTATACTTGATAACCTGTATATCCAATATTTATATTACGACTCCTTAAATTAGCAAAATTAGAGTTATTAAATAGGAATGAATATACTTTTATGGTTGGGGTTCACCACAGGATGGGGAACTGTATTATAGGGTCACGGCATTAGAAAATTTGAGAACCACTGCTCTAATAGGTTGTTGGCCTCTACAATCTTTTCAGATGCTTCTGATCTCTTTACACCCTAGAGATCAGAATGATACATAGACGATCCTCTGATTCAGTTAAAGGATAACTTTCCTGGTCGGATGAAAAGAGCTCGGGTCTTTCAATATCACTCACCCCTTGGGTCTACATATCAAATCACCATGTGATCCAAATCACTTGTGAGATTATTATACATATACCTCATGGAGGTTGGATTTAGTAGAGGAGTTGTGCATATCAACTTGTGTGACTACATATAAAAGGACATGTAAGAATTTCCTGAATGAGTAACTGATATGAACTCTTCCATTGACTCGGAACCAATGGAAATTTTCTACGTTTCTTCTGCTTTGAAATGATATCCTTCCTCTGCAATTCCTTACATGTTAGAAGAGATGCACATGAGCCATCACCACACATTCTAAAAATCTAACTGCTTGAGAGTTTCTTGGCTAAGGAAAATGAAAACTCATAATGCAAGCAGCACATTTATGAAGGCATTTCTCTGAGTGCACACAGAAGAAATAAGGAGAATGGAAGACTAAAAATGTAATTAACATGTAACTGATTATCATTTTGATTTTTAGGTCTCTCCTGCGGAAGAGATGAAGGAAGAATTTCCCCACTGGGACTATCTTTCATTCTTAAAATCAAGCGACAAAAATAATAAGTTTTTGGCAATGTTTAACCTCTCTTACTGCATAGATCATGATTCAAAGTACATTTTACTTCAGCTCAGATTATTGAAGTGTCTCGTAACTGGGAAAGATTGCTAAGTGCACATACAACCATGTCTGCTTTGGAAATGCTCCACAAAAGTTCATGGCTGAGCAGTTGTTTTTAATTGTAAACATTTCAAATGCTTGTGTGGTTATAATGAGTCTCTTTAAAAAAATAAAATAAAAATATTCTCTTTAGAAATGTCCACATCTAAAATGCCTAGTCATCTTTTGTTCATTGGATAGAATATAAATCAATAAACTTAGGTTGCCCCAATCAAATATATCACCAACAATACATGTTAATCTAGCAAATAATGTTAAAGTTTATTTCAATAAAATAACATTTATTTCATAGAAAAGTAATGAAAGTCAAGTTTTTAAAATCAAAGTATAAAACTCATTAACTGATACATGTATCCTAAACAGAATTATAAAACTTTTAATACTTCATAACATTCAGGCTGTCCTTAGGAAATCATGCTAACTTGAGAGCATAGCCAATCAAATACAACTGTTATCTGATTTCACAACCTCAAGAGAACTTAGAGGGAAGGAGGCAAGGACTAGAGATGATAAAGATACACTGTATTCATGCGTGAAATTCCCAAAAACTTGATTTTTAAAAAATAAAATTATTTTAGGATGCAAATATCAGTTAGTGATGATCTCTTCAGTATGTGTCATAAGTATGTGTCATAAGTCCAACTATAACTTTGCTCCTCAATAGCATGATCAATGATATGTTCTGCATGCTTTCATTTCTCTGCGTCTAACAAATATTTTGTTTCTCTATGGTATTTAAAAAAACTATACCTCATATGATGTGTGTGTAAAAACCATAGGAGCCATAAGATTGACAATCTCTTAGTGTGTCTGCCATGAATCTTGGATGAATCAACAAATGTCTGTCATTCTGACTCCGAATATTTGGATACTCACTTAAAAACCAAGCTGCACATCTGCTATAAATGTGCAGGGCACATAGGATCAGACCCTGAAAACTCTTTGGTTCATGGTTCAGTCTCTATGAACCCCCATGGCCCAAGTTAGTTGACTTTGTAAGTCTTGTGATGTCCTCGATCCCTCTGCCTCACTCAGTCTTCACACTCATCCACAAGACTCCCCAGGCTCTGCCTGATGTTTGGTTGTGGGTCTCTGCCTCTATTTCCATCAGCTGCTGGATGAAGTTTCTCAGGAGACAGTTATAGCAGGCTTCTGTATGAAAGCATAGCAGAATATCATTAATAGTGTTAGGTGTTGACTAAGAGCCAGTAGGATGGGTCTCAAGCTGGGTAAATTATTATTTGGACATTCCCTCAATATCTTTACAACCATTAATTATCTCTATGCATCATGTATGCAGTGCATTTTGGGGGGGTCAAAAGTTTTGTGGGTGGGTTGATGATCCCTTCCCTCTACTGGAAATCCCACCTGGCTACAGGAGATGGTTAATTCAGTCTTCATAACCTGAACTTCTAGGAGTCTTGGCTAGGGTGACTCCCATAGGCTCCCAAGAGCCTCCACTGTCCATGCTTACGGCTGGCAAGAGAGCTGCTCCCCACTGATTCTTTTCTCACTCCCATTCCTCTCTTGACTCCTCCCACACTATACCTGATTGGCATTTCCATACCACTTCTCACCACTTTTCTCAACCAATTTCTTCTCTCTACCCACCTTTGAAGAATATTTTGTTTCCCCCTCTGAGTGGTATTCACACATTCTCATTGTTTTCCTCCTTATTACCCAGTTTTTTTTCGATGTGTGGATTATATCATGGTTATCCTACACTTTATGGCTAATGTCCAATTAAAAGTGATTGCATGCAATACAATCTCAGGATGAGACTCTCAAGTTCCATCCATTTGCCTGCAGAATTCAGGATGTCTGTTTTTAATATTAGAATATTACTCCATTGTGTAAATACTGTATTTTCTTTATCCATTTTTTTCAGTTGAGAAACATCTATGTTGTTTTAGTTTCTGGCTATGAATATAGATTGAGCAAGTATCCCTTGTATTGTGGGCAGTATTTTGGTTATATGCCCAGGAGCTGGATAGCTGGGTGTTGAGTTAAATATATTCTCAATTTTCCTAAGAATTGCCAAATTGAGTTACAAAGTGGTTATAAAAGTTTGTACTCCCACTATCAATGGAGATGTGTTCCCCTTGTTTCACATCCTCACCAGCATGTGCTGCCCCTTGAGTTTTTGACCTTACTCATTTTGAAGTGTGTAAGATGGAGTCTAAGAATCAAAGACTAGTTATTTTGCATGATTGGTAATGCCATAAACCTAGTAAAATGGAAGCTCTAATATATTCACAGAATATATTAGACAAGTGCATGCTGCTCACATCTCTGTAATTTCATATGAGCTTTCCTTATGTAGAATTAAAGCTTTGTTTTCTTGGTGTCCTCAATCATCTCTGGTTCTTACCCCTTTTTTCACTTCTCTTTCACAGTTTTCCAGGGTTCTGAAGAAAGGGATTGATGAAGACATCCCAGTAGGGCTGAGTATTCCAAAGTCTAGTGTTCTCTATATAATGTCTTGCTATATGCTTCTATATATGTTCCCATGTGATATAGGATGACTCTCTGATGGTTGCTAAACAGGGCATATATCTATAAATATAGAAGAATGTTATTAGGAGTTATTCTATGACTATGTTTTATTGTTATTGATGTGGTTGTTGTTGTTTTAAGAACAGAAGCATTTGGTTTTACCCCATGTCCATGGGATTTCTAATCTCTAGTACTTTGTTTGACAAGCTGTTTTGGATATGGGTGCCAGCTTGGGAAGTGGCCCTTAAGTCAAATCATAAGATGGTTGGTTATTCTGTCCAGCGTTTTGCAACATATGCCACAGCATACACCATTTTAGTTAGTTTAAAGGGTTTGTGACTGGCTTCATGCTTACTTTTTTTATTTTTTATTTTGTAGGATCCTGAGCACCTTCCTGTACCAAAGACTCTAGAATATAGTGGTGAAGGTTGTATTTACGTATGAGTTCCACTTTACAATGTATAATTAATTGCATAGTTGTTGTCTTCAGCAATATATTCTTGCTGCAAGTTTCTGGAGAATAATCAATATTCTTGGAAAGAACTTGAGTTCTTTAGGGATTGCATGAGACACTTCGGCTGGTAATTCAATGATAGGGAACCCAGCTTTAGTACTGAAAGCTTCATTTAGTGGTAAGGGATAGCCAGTTGGAATTCTGTCTAACTAATTTTTGGCAGTTTCATTGAGATCACCTTAATATCCATTATAGCTGGCTGTGAGCCAACATTTGACTAATGGAAATTGAACTCTGTGTAATGACAGTGGTGGCACATGCATTTATTCCTAGCACTTGAAATCAGGGGCAGGGAGATCTCTCATTACAAGGATAACCTGGTCTGTAAATTAAGTTCCAGGACATTCACAGTGACACAGATAAAGTCTGTCTTGAAAAACAAGCAAAAGATAAAACAAACAAACGAACAAACACTCTGAAATAATTGTGCCATTATTTTTAACTGTTGTGTGATATTCCATTGTGTAATGTACCATGTTTTCTTTACTCACACTTTTATTGAGGGACACCTAGAATGTTGCCAATTTCCTGCCATTTTCAAAAGAACAGCAGTGAACATTGTTGAGCAAGTGTCTTCTTGGTGGAATGAAGCACTATCCGTGGGGTATATCCCAGAAAGTAGTGTGGTGTTTTAAATAAATATTGTCCCATGGGGAATAGAATTATATGGAGTTTGACATCTTGGATTAGCCATAGTCTCATTGGAAAAAGTGTTACTGAGGGGTGGGATGTGAGGTTTCAGTTGCTCTTTCCACTCTCATTTGCTGTCATTTCCTGCTGCCTGTGCTTCCAAATGTAAACTTCTTAGCTACCTCTTCAGAACTATGTCTGCCTGCATGGTTACATGCTTCCTGCCATGATAATAATGGACTAAACCTCTGAACTATAAGCAGAATATGTTCAAGCTCCAGCAAGCAGCAAAACTCAGCAATTTAATACATGTGTCTCTTGGTTTAGTTTCAGTAATAGAAGGGGTTGTGATACTATTTGAAGCTTCTTCTTAGCTAAAGCTAAAAATTTCACAGTTATTATGAATAGACCAGCATTACTGAAGTGATATCTTCTGGAAATTGTTTTCTGAGAACACAAATAGACCATTCGAGGGACAGTCAAGGTTGTACCTTGGGCTGAAGCTGGGCATGGTAATATAAAAGAATCACCCAGGTAGTATGAGGGTTGTTTTTGTTTTTGTTGTTGTTGTTGTTTGTTGTTTTTTATTATTTTTTTGAGGCAGGGTTTCTCTGTGTAGCCCTGGCTGTGTTCTGGAACTCACTCTGTAGACCAGGCTGGCCTCGAACTCAGAAATCCGCCTGCCTCTGCCTCCCAAGTGCTGGGATTAAAGGCATGTGTCACCACTGCCCGGCTTAGTATGAGTTTTGAAAGCATGAAGGGGTCATAGATAGTAGCTGAGGCTTGTTACTCTGTAAGTTCAGGGAAGCCCATTGGTGAAGGTGAAGCTTCAGTTGCAATTGATGGCCCAGTACTGAGGGTTCATGCAATTTCTTGAGGCTTGGCACAATGAACGGAGCATATGAGAGATTATTGGTGAAGTCTAGTTGCAGAAGAAGACTCCAGGGAACTGAAACTACCAGTAATGTGAGATGATCATGAAGAACAGCAGTAGCAGTAGAGAGGAGTCAACCAGAACTTAGAGTTCTACAAAAGTTAAAGCAGGAGATGTGAACTTAGCAGTTTGGATGACCCCCGAAGTTCTTGTGTGTATCCCTCATATTTGAAGCAGCAGCTGTAATGTTGAAGTTGCTTGGAAACCCCAAGATGTTTGAGATGCCAAAGTCATGGGATACTTGCTGAGGAAAGCAGCTAACTGGGAGTAGAACCAGCCAAAGAGAAGGAACTGTGCTGTAGTTAACAAACCAGAAAGTAATTGGAGATCTGAAGACTGCTTTGGCAACAGATAATGACAGATAAGGAGATGCAGAACTTGGAATTTGCCCAAAAAGAAGCTGACTTCTCTTCTTACTTTGGTCCAGTATTTCCTTACTATGTCATTTTGAAATGGTAATTATATTCTGTGATTTTGGAGGTATATTATCTGCCTTTTGATTTTGATATTATAGGGTATTAAGTTGAACATTACAAGAGATTTTGAGCTTTAGACTTTTAACATTGTTGAGACTATTATAGGGTATGGGGACTTTTGAAGTTGGACTAAATGATTGAGTATCATGCTATGGCTAGGCATTGCTCCCATAGTTTTATTTGTTTGACCAAGCCTATGGGAACAAGAAAGTGGCATGTGTTGGTCTGAGTATGTTTGACACAGAAAGTGTCATTATTTGGAGGTATGTTGGAGTGGGTGTGACCTTGGTGGAGGAAGTGTGCCACTGTGGGTGTGAACTTAGAGAGCTTCCTCATAGCTGCTTGAGGATGCCAGTCTTCTGTTAGCCTTTTGAAAAAAGATGCAGAACTCTCAGCTCCTCCAGTGCTATGAAGCCCTGCCTGTACACTGTTGTGCTTCATGCCATGTTGATAACGCACTGAACCTCTGAACCTATAAGCTAGCCCCAACTAAGTGTTGTTCTTTATTAGATTTGCCTTGGTCATCGTGTCTCCTCATAACACTGAAACCCTAAGTAATATACTATCTATCATCTATCGATGTAGGGGGAGATGCTGATTCCCTATTTGGTTCTTGATTATGTCAATAAAGAGGGTGGGAGTCAGTTGCTGGGTGAAGGTTAAAGGTATGACTTCTGGGTCTCAGGAGGAAAAGAGACCCAGGGAAGGGAAGGTCTCTTTTGGTCAGGCTTTGGAAAGAGAAGCTTGTAACAACCATGTAAGATCTTGGAGTAGGTAGAATCAGTGGTCTCCATCACTAGCAGAGACTGACTGATACAGACTACCTGATAATGTTAGGGCAGGAGATTCTGAGCCTAGCAATTGTGCTATTTGGCAATTTCTAAATTAATGAAGTGACTAAGTGTTTTTCTTTGAAGGAGCAAAGGTGGGCAGAAATACAGAAAAGCCAGGTTGTTGGTGGCGACTTGGCAAAGCTAAGACAAGAGGGACCAAGAGCATTATTGTAGTCATTCCTGGAAAGTCAATAGTTGATCATTGGTGGGGATAACCACAAGGAACAAAAAAGGAAGCTGGAGGAGACCAGAGCACAAGCAGCAACTCTAGGGTCTCAGGTCCCAGGCAAGCTGGGAGAGGTGTTGGCAGAAGCTGTCCTTGGAGCTAATCTGGGAGGAATAAGAAAACCTGGGAGGAACCAGAACATGAGCCATGGTCCCAGACAAAGGCAGAAGCTTATTTTTTTAAAATTACATACAAAATTCTGTTATCTATCTATCTATCTATCTATCTATCTATCTATCTATCTATCTAGAAATTACCATTTATTATTTATAGTTCATTTACTTAACTATCATTTATCATCTATTTAACTTTAAATTTAAATGTATCTATTTATAATCTGTCTACTTTTCTGTCTATCTATCTATCTACCTATCTATCTATCTATCTACTTGTCTATCAATATATCATCTATCAATCTATCATTTATCTCTCTGTCATATCCATCATCTATTGTATTTATCATTTATCTCTATCATACATCATTTACTATCTTCTATCTCTATCATCTACCTAAAATCTATCTATTATTATCATCAGATATCTACTATTTATATATGCATATAGCATATGCATAGGTGCTTTTGATAGTTACTGTTAATTGTTAAACTTATAAAATCTAGATGCTAAGAAACAGTCATGGCTTGGAGAGGGGCTCTGAGAGTTGGGGTCTGGGAATTCCTACAAAAATCATATGTAAACCATTTTGTTATGAAAAAGTAGCTGACTAAATGCACACAATAATACCAGAAATCTGGGACAACAACAAGGATGAAGCTAATTGTGGCACCAGTCAGTTCTCAGGGCAGGATTTTTATTTAATAAACAAGGTTCAACCATTAAAATGCAAGACGCAAAATGCTATAAATTTTTTGCTAGACAAATTATTCTAGGCTTTAAGCTGATTGGTCCTGAATGTGTTAAGAAGGGACAGGTGGAGAACAGAGGAATTTCATAACATTGAGATAACAGAGTACAAGTAATTCAAACATAACATTTCACTTATTAGTAACATTCCTTAGTGTTATCTATAGATAATTTTTTTTTTTTGCAAAGTAGAGTCTGAGAACCTGGACTTAATTCATATTGCATGCTTATATTTTGCATAGTTGGGCTATTCTGAAGATCACAACATTTATCATGTTGCTAAGACAAACCCTCATCATTTGAACTCATGTTACTAATTATCATGGAATTATTAACCTTGGCCGATAGGACATTCCCTTATAACTTTGGAAGGGAGACCATATTGCAAAGGAGAAACATAAAATAAACAACATTATTATACAAACAAGTCCCATGCTCACAACAACCATCGGACACAAGGAGGCCGACATCCTGCTTGTTCTGCTCCAAGTGTCAGAAACCATGCCATGCTTTCCCTTCTAGACAACCCAAAATTCATAATCTAGAGATAGAAAATATAACAGAAAATCCAAAAGATAGAGAACAAAATAAGAATGTGAACACACAAGAGGCTTTTAGGAGACAAAATAAATAAAAAGAGATAAATATCAGTATTTTAGTCATGTGAATATGACCTAAAATATTTATTTTCTTCCTGATTAGATAAAAAATTTAGAGACACATGCTTTGGCAAGGAAAGAATAAATCCCTTTGCATTTATAAGTTAGACATAGCTATCTATTCTTACATTAATGAAAATCACATTAAAATTGTGAGAAGAGTTGATAGTCTCATTGGCAAAGACTGTGGCCAAGGGTTTACCAAATTATCTTCTCTCTACCTGTTGTATAACATAATATTCTTTTTGTTTTGTTTTGTTTTGTTTTATTATTATTTTCTTTATTTACATTTCAAATGCTATCCCGAAAGTTTCCCATACCCCTCCCCCACCTCTGTTCCCCTACCCACCCACTCCCACTA
>NC_034605.1:31123328-31165950 GCF_900095145.1 Mus pahari | reverse complement strand
GGCGGGGAAAGGTGCCGGTGCCAGGTCAGCCTGGGGACTGCTGCCAGGCGAACCATAACATAATATTCTTACATTTGAAGAGTCATTTTAGGATCTAAGTGACTGGGTTGTAATTACAAATATGGTTTAAAAAGTACTAATGCAGTCACAAGAAGAAAATGAGAAAGTTGAGAATGGGGCTCATTGGAAAGCAAATGTGGTAAGATCTGTATATGGTCAAACCAAAATTTTCATAGAAAATGCTAAACAATGTGTCAGGAGTGTTGGTCTGAACCCCTGAAAGGTGTGGACATCTACTAATATTCCTCTACAAGGTAGTTAGTGATTCCTACTGCACTCCCTATCATACAGGAAACAGATCCCTTAGAGGGGAACAAACCTGGTAGGAACATTTTGACTAATGTTGCCTTACTGAAAGTATATTACAGATGTCCTGATGCCAGATTTAAAGAATGAATATGTTGGTTCCTAATCTATTTGTGTGTGTGTGTGTGTGTGTGTGTGTGTGTGTGTGTGTGTGTGTGAAATCACCTAGAATTTAGGGTTTTACCTAAATCCTTGGGAACTAAAATGAACCTTGGTAGAATGAGGTGATAGATTACTGAATATAAAAAGGATATGCCAAGCTCCTCCTATTCATGTAAAGCAGGCTAAAGTATAACATGTTCTGCCATTCCAAAGTCTCTTGCAAAATGTCTTTTAATGACCTACTTATAGTTAGCCATATAGGCATAGTCAAAAAGATTACTAAGCATATGACCATCTACATTTATAAACACTTAAAAATTTATTTATTATGTAAGGAAAATTGCAATTTACATCTTTCAGTATAGCTCAGTTGTTCAACATCCTGTATGCAAAATAAATTGCAGGCTATACATACTTTCAGATCTTTTTATTATTCTAAGACTCTCCTTAATGCAGCTATCATGGATTTTGAAGACATTTCCATGCTACAGGAGGCAGGCTAATAAATGAGGACATAGGAAATAAATGCAAAGATGGGTTGGAATAAATAAAGTGGAGTTGTGGGCAGTAAGAGAACTAAAAACAAGCCTACGAGAAAACAAATATGAGTCAAATAAAGGTTATGTAGAATAAAATACAGTTATAATTACAGATTTGGTAAAATCTACAATGTAGAATATTCATAGCAACAAATTAAGTCTTATCAAATAAAGAAGAATCAAAAGAAGCTTTTGTGTTTGACAAGCTCATTGTGTATTAAAGTAAACAGTTGCTATCCAAAAAAACTACACATACTATTCAAGCACATGGAGGTTGAACAACTCAATCTTCAGTGTGTCACTGAAGAAACCCGTGAGGAAATTATAATGTTCCCAGAATCAAATGAGAGTTGAGGCACAGCTTACCATGTCTTTGTGATAGAGCTTATCTAATAGGTAAGTTTATAATTTTTAGTGATTTCAAGAGTACATTGTAAGAACCTAAAATAAATAAACTAATAATACACTTCATGACCCTAAAAAGCAAATCCAAATATCAAGACAGTAGATGACAAGAAATTGTAGAAATCAGTGCACGAATTCATATCATGGAGATGGAGTGAACAATGTATGGAGTCGGTATTTTTGAAACCATAAAGAAGATTAAAAGGTACTGACCCAAACTAACAAAAAGAGATGGAATATTCAAATTAACAAATTAAGAAATGGAAAAAAAGTGGGAGTTTATTATAGATTTCAATGAAATGTAGACAGCCACTGGGGATTGGATCATTTGACATTATGACATTGAAATCCATACCTGTAGCACAAAATTCTTCAAAAAGTATACATATTCAGAGGCAGTCTCAAATTTACTTTAATACTACACCATATTTTCCCAAACAGGGACAAAGGGATTGTGTGGGACTGTAACACTTCTGCACGTCAAAGATAAATCAGCAGAGATACCGGCAACTTGGAAGAAAATAGTTGCAAATTACACTCCTGAAAGGCGACTTATATCTAGAACATATGAATAAGTCTAAAATTAAACATCAAATCCCACTAAAATTAGTCTTCTGATTTAAGAAGACAAATTAATCCCACTAAAGTTAGTCTTCTGATTTAAGAGAATGAAAAAAAGAGAAATGAAATAGGATTGCCATGTTTTTCACTGTTTTCAGCAAAGACCCAGACTCACCATCTTGTTGGATCAAATGAATCTTTGGAAGTGCCCTGCTGATTCTCCAACCATAAATACTTTCAGCTGCATTATGACTCCATATTACTCTTGAGTCTACCTTAATATCTATGCCTCTGAGTTTACTCCATCTTATAATTAAAAATATCTANAGACCTTTACTTGATATTATCAGGGAATTAGATATGCGCATTGTTCTAGACTTATATCTAGAATGTATGAATAAGTCTAAAATTAAACATCAAAAATTATCACACAGTTCATTAGGCAAATGAACAGTTTTTTAAAAGTTTTTTAAGAAGCCATAGATAGATGATTTTAGAATTTCTTAAGTATATCAATATATAATGTTTATTAATCTACTTTTGGATAAAGTTATGTCACATGAGATTATAGAGATAATAATGCTTCCTTTTAAAGTCATAGACTAGATAATGAAACCTCAGTGTCAGACATAGGAATCCTACCTATCAAATGTTGGTCAGTTAAGTCTCAGAAATTTCTTGAACAATATAGCCTACTTCTAGTACCCCTTGGTTGCCTCTAAGGTCTTGAAAGAACTATCCCATTGCTGAAGACACCACATATTTTAAACATGATCTTGGAGAAGTCTAACTGAGGTTGACCTAGAAACTTTCTCCCAAGGAATAAATCTAACAGGTTCTGAAACTACTATGCTAGGAAATAGAAGAAATGACTGGTTTGAACAGTCTTAGCCAGTTGTAATGCTTAGGATTAGCATGGAAGTACACACTCAACATTATTATAGTGACACTTCTATCTTGGAGGTAACCAAGAGCTTTCCAATAAAAGTTAAGACCTTGTCTCGGAAAAACAAAAACAAAAACGAACAAAAAAAAAAAAAACCAAAAATGAAGAAATTAAGACCTAATCAGTAGAAGATAATTTATGACTGGTACTATAATCTTAGCATACTATCAATGGACATAAGAGAGAATATTAAGTTGTGTAGAGGCAGGAGACAAGCCAGTCTGTCCTCTCTCTCAAATAATCACCTAGCTCTAGACTAAATAAAGGCAATGTCTTATGAGCCTACTTTATCAAAATTATTTATAAGTTCAAACAAAAGCGGAGTAGAATTGACATTTCATTCCTTAGGGAAATGGCTGCATATGAATATCACTTCTAATCTACTCTGGATTCAAGTTAATTACTGACAGAGAATTTAGGAGGAGAGCAAACCCAAATGAGTGCATATTCTACCATGGAAAAAAACAGGGTAAAATATATTCCTAAAAGAGTTGACAGCAAGTTGCTAATTTGTTTTGGGTAGAGATTCTGTTAGGGTTAAGAAAGCCAAGGCAGACTAGTGGGTTAGCAGTAAAAACGTAAGTACCTGGACAGAATAGGACAAGAAGACATGTGAAAACTAAAAGAGATGGAGAATTAGCCAATAGTATAAATGCTACCAACATAGGCCCCTTAGTGCCATATGAAAAATACAACTTTATAGGTATTTCCTAAGTTCATATAATGTATATTAAATCATGGATGTTAAGATCAATTCCTACTCCTCCAAAACTAGTTATATACATAGGAGTAATTATTAGTGAAAGGGTTCTCTCCATGGATAATTTATGGATCTATGCAAATACCATGTAGCAGATTTTTCCATAAAATTAGTCTCCCAGGAGCCCAGCATAATTGTCTTCTGAGAAGCTTCATGAAGCACTGTTACAGATGCAGATACACAAACCCAAATATCAGGTGGACTTAGGGAGTCCCTGGAAGAGGGTACATAATGATTGAGCATGCTGGAGGGGTCAAGGACACAAAAAGAAAACCTACAGAGTCAACAAACCTGGGACGGTGGGGTCTCTCAGAGACTGAACTACCAAGAAATGACCATGAAGGGCTGTAACTAGGCCCCTACACCTTTGTAGGAGATGTCTAGCATGGTTTCTGTATTAGTCAGGGTTCTCTAGCGTCACGGAACTTATGGAACCTCTCTCTATATAAAGGGAATTTGTTGGGATGACTTATAATTTACAGTCTTACTAACCCAACAATGGGCAGATATGAATGTGAATCCCAAGAATCTTATAGTTTCTCAGTCCCTTGACAAGGTGTTTCATCTGGTCTTCTGTATAAGTTGGAATCCTGAAGAAGTAGGTTCCAACAGATTTCCTGGCAAGTAAATTCAAACAGGCAAAAGATGTCAAGATTCAGGTTAGTAGCTTCTGTCTTTCAGTTGCAAGATCTGAATCACAGGAGTGCCCTCCATTTCTGGGTTATTTGCTTTTCTCCATTTTCTTATGGATATGGGTATCACAGTTATTATAGTGCCTGTATAGTTTAACAGTATGGCAAAGCAAGTGCACTGTTCAGTTGGGGGAGAACTAGAATATACCTTCTGGGATTCCTCCATGTTTTCTGGAATAGATAAAAGTGTGACAGCATATGAAATCAAAACAAAATTTCTTTACACCTTTAACAATGACTTCTATCATGAAGTGTTGAATCCTGAGAGGCTTAGGTTCTATAGACCTTTTAACAAATGTAACTGGAAAAGTCATGGAATGGCTAGGATATATTCATTGAAAGCACCTAAACTCAAATAGTCAAACAAGACTGAAGGAATGAATGACCAGACAGAGACTGCCCCACCTGGGAATCCATCCCCTGTACAGTTACCAAACACAGACACAATTGTGATGCCAACAAGTGCTTGCTGGCAGGGGCTTGATATAGCTGTCCCCTGAGAGGCTCTACCAGTGCCTGACAAATACAGAAGGAGATGCTCATAGCCATCCATTAGACTGAGCACAGGGTCCCCAATAAAGGAGCTAGAGAAAGGACCCAAGGAGTTGAAGGGGTTTACAGCTCCATAGGATAAACAACAATATGAACTCACCAATATCCTCAGAGGTCCCAAGGACTAAACTAACAACCATAGAGTACACATAGTGGGACTCATGGCTCCAGCTACATATGCAACAGAGGATGGCCCAGTCAGTCATCAGTGGTTGCAGAGACTCTTGGTCCTGTGAAAGCTCTATGCCCCAGTGTAAGGGAATGCCAGGGCCAGGAAGCTGGAGTGAGTGGGTTGGTGAGCAGGGGAAGAAGGAGGAAAGAAGTGGAGGGGGTTTTCAGAGGGAGACCAGGAAAGAGGATCACATTTGAAATGTAAATAAAGAAAATATATCTAATAAAATTTATTTTTAAAAGTTTTGTATTAGATATTTTCTTCATTTACATCTCAAATGCTATCCCCAAAGTTCCCTATACCCTCCCCCCACCTTGCTCCCTTACCTACTAACTCCCACTTCTTGGCCCTGGTGTTCCCCTGTGCTGGGTCATATAAATTTTGCAAGTCCAAGGGGTCTCTCTTCCCAATGATGGCTGACAAGGCCATCTTCTGCTACATATGCAGCTAGAGACACAAGCTCTGGGGGTACTGATTAGTTCATATTTTTCTTCCACCTATAGGATTGCAGACCCCTTCCACACCTTGGGTACTTTCTCTAGCTCCTCCATTGGGGGCCCTGTGTTCCATAGTATAGATAACTGTGAGTATCCATTTCTGTAGTTGCCAGGCATTGGTATAGCCTCACTAGAGACAGCTATATCAGGATTCTTTCAGCAAAATCTTGCTGGCATATGCAATAGTGTCTGTGTTTGGTGGCTGATTATGGGATGGACCCCCAGTTGGGGCAGTCTCTGGATGGTGCATCCTTTCGTCTTAGCTCCAAACTTTGTCTCTGCAACTCCTTCCAAGGGCATTTTATTCCCCAATTTAGGGAGGAATGATGTATCCACACATTGGTCTTTCTTCTTCTTGATTTTCTTGTGTTTAGGAAATTGTATCTTGTATTCTAGGTTTCTGGGCCAATATCCATTTATCAGTGAGTGCATATCAAGTGACTTCTTTTGTGATTGGGTTTCACTCAGGATGATATCCTCCAGATCAATAAAATTGATTATTTTTTTAAAAGGAAAAAATATATAAATAGAAACCATTCAAATATAAAATGAAGTAATTATTTTCAAAGTATTCTTACTATAGAACCCAGGATTTCCCCAAATCATGATGCTTTCTGTTGTATCTTTTTACCAATATAAAACAGAGTCATCACAGAAGAAAATTCTTCCATCAGATTGGCCTATAGAAAAACCTGTGGGGACATTTTCTTGATTGAGGTTTGATGTAGAAGGGCCTGGACTAGAGTGAGCTCTGCCATGTCTTGTGTGTTGGTCCTGAGGTACATAAGAAAGCAAATTGCGCAAGCCAGAAGCAGTAAGCCTGTTTCAGCATGGCTCTGCTTCAGGTCCGTCTTCCGTGTTCCTACCTCTGATTTCCCTTAATCATGAACAACTACAACTGCAAAATGAAATAAATTTTTCCCCCAGAATTTTCTTTTAATCACAGCACTCGAACCCTACCTGATAGAAACTTTGGTACTAGAAGCATTTTCTGAATATTATGCTTTCTCAGGTATATTTTATGTATGACGTATATGTATGTTTAAAATAAGGTTACGTGGATTCTTTCCATTTATTATGTGGAGAACTTTCAATGTCTAAGTGGCGTGTGAACCAACTTATGATTTCAGTTTATCATTTCATAAAATTAAATCCATGTTTGTTTAAATTTTACATTTTACTTTAAATTAACTTGGTATATCTCCCATGACAGTGATGCAGTGAACCTCCAGATCATCTGCAAACAATGCTCTTGTTGGTACAAACTTAAAAATCACAATTCAAAACTGTATGACAAATAAGTCAAAGAAGAAATCGAAAAAGATGAAAAATGAAATTTAAAAAAATCTTGGGACGACAAAATGAAATGGAAAGCACAACAGAACAGAACCACTGGAGTGTATTGAATGCAACCCTTATGAGAGAGATGTGTGGTTCCAAGTGTCTACAATAAAGTTTTTAAAAAGATGGACTAGAGTGGCTAATATTTCAGAGGACTCAATTTCAATTCTCAGCATCTCTCTTGGTGCTCAAAACCATCTACAAATCCTGTCCTAAAGGAGCTGACATTCATTTCTGAATCCCATGGGTACCTATTTTCAAATTTGTAACTGCTGTAGTTCTTTCCTGAATGCTTTTCTGAACCTGTAGGATACTACATGGCGTTGTTATACAATACAAATTTTATATATACTCATCGAAATCTTTGATGTTGCAGTGTTCATGGCTGCAAATAAATATGACAGTACAATATAATTGTAAATAAATGTCTACTAGGAATCTAGGCTAAAATTAAGTTAACAAGTTATAAAATCATGAAAGTTCTGAATGCTACTTTCACTTCTTTCCTCCTAGGAGAAACATGTTATATTCTCCATGAGACCTTATTTAGATCTAGACTATATGCCTTTGTTACTGTACGAATCATTATCACCTTGAGAGTATATGGAGAAACTTAGGAGATTCTGGTCCAACTAGGGCAGGATTTAACTAAAACTTGCCACAGAACATGACAACCATGTGCTTGTAACACTAGATTTGTAGGCAAGAAAGGACAGGATTGAGGAATTCCTTGAAGCCAGTCTCCAGGTTCCACAAAGTCAACAAAGGAGGGCAATTTGTAACATATTTGATTCACTAAAAGATAGACACAACAGGGCATTGTGTGAACTGAGGAATGTATAGCCTAGATTTCAAGAGAACTCAGGCTTTTTGAGAGAAAAAGACATGGGACTGTTCACTGAGGAATGATACAAGCATGGAATGCAAGCAGCCTCAAAGAGAGGCTGTGTGCTATAGGCAGTGTGTATTGGGAGGCAGGGTTACCCAAGCCCTTTAGAGCCAAGAAGATTCCATTATATCCTCTAGATACTTTATTTGAAGTGCCTGGATTTGCTGCTTAACCTTCCAGTTTTTTCAGTCTTTGTTTGTTTGTTTGTTTTTAATAATCACTAGACTACCTGTTATGGCAAGCTTTTGAAGTAATGGGGAGAGAAGTAGAAAGTCATGGCTTTAAATTCATACCGTGATGAGAAACTAGGAAGGGGGATAACATGTGAAATATAAATAAATAAAATAACCAATAAAATATAAAATAAAATCACATAAAACATACACACAAATCATAGCGTATATTGAAGTGCCAATATGCTTACCTTTTTTACTAAGGTCAGACTCATGGAAACGGTAAGCAAAGAGGCAATGTGACTTCAGGATAGGAAGAAGAAACCCATACGTAAGATAAATATTTTTAGACATGAATGGTTATATTGACTTTGAAATAGCATTCTAAGTGTTTAATGAAATAGTGTCATACAAGGTAAGGACATGTGCATGCATATGTAACAAGGATAATCAAGGAAAGAGAGGCTATAAAGTGATCAATTCCTGAGATTAAGAGATTTGAGGGGGTTAGGAGTTAGGGTACCTGAGAGTGTAGGATGAAGAAATAAAGAAGAAAAGTATTCTATTTCAATTGAAACATCTTTAAAAAGAATAGACATAAAACATACACAATGATTCTCATAAAATATCTTACAATACAGGTCCATCTAATATTTTTATTGGCCTGAATTTTTACTTTCAGGTAATAACAAGTGCTATATCACTTGAGTTACTCAACATTCAAATTTAAGCAAATTTCCAAAGTGAGGAAATGCAACCAAGCTCATTGTTTAAAGCTATTACCCTAACACTGAAAGTAGACACAAGCTAATGTTTAAATAAGAGAAATAACAGAAGCTACAATTTAAATAAGATTCATGTAAAGAAAATCTAAAAACAGATCAGAAAGATAATGTTCTTATTAGAATCATTCTAGTATTTAAAGATTGTTAAATATATATGGATCAATAAGTGTACTAGAGTAAACTGAAGTAAACAAACCATGCAATCATATCTACAGATTCAAAGTGAAACAACCATCCATGAAAATGTTCCTGCAAAACTATCAATAAGAAAAATATATGTTAGCATAGAAGCTGTACATGACACACCTACAGAAAACTTGGTAACAGATACAGGAAAAATTAAACTATTTTCTTTAAAACCAGTAGGAAGACAAGAGTATTCACTTTCTCAAGTTCATTCCATTTGTTGTTTGAAGTCTTTTTTATATCAATATATAATAGAATACAGAAGACATACAAATCTGAATAGCAGAAGTCAAAAGTATCTTTATTTGCAGATGACATGATTCTATATTTAAAAGACTTAAAGATTCTAAAATAAGACTCTTGTAGCTTGTAAAAACTTTCAAATATCAACAAGATACAAAACAATCGATCAAACTGGCAGTTTTTCTATATTGAACTCCATAGGAAAGTAATGGAGGGAAAATCCATAATAAACGAATTTCTGATGTAAAACTCATGCTGCAAGAAAGAACCAGTATTAGCACCATTGTTAATCCTGGGACCTATGACTAATCAGGTCATAGGCTATAGAGGAAAAACAGGATCATCACTCTACTAAGTGGGCATAGTATTATGCCCATTTGATAATGATGACTTGAGTGTATCTCTCAAGCTTTACCACAGAAGTGTCCTGTTGAGGTAGATGGAAATTGCTGCTGAGACCCTCAACTGGTCACAGTGCAAGAAATAAAAATGTCATGCTCATCACTAAATGAGACACCTATTGCTCATCCCTTTCTCTCAAAACTTAGTCATCCTTATGAAATGGGGGTGGAAAAATTGTAAAAACAAACAAACAAACAAACAAACAAACAAACACCCTAAGGAGTGCATGAATATAATGATACATTGTATTCTAACATCTTAAGGCAATTACAAATAAGAACTTCATCAGGTGTGACAGAAGGTAATTCACAGTCCAGTGGGTGACCACCCATCCAAGAGTATACAACCAGAACTAATTGATCTTGATATATTTTTCTATAACAGAAATGAAGAAACACAGTTGGGTGGACAGGGAATGTAGGTAGAATCTTGAAGGAACTGGGGAAAGGAGAGGGGGAATGAATTTGAAGAAAACATAATTAGTGAAATTCTATTTAAATTTTTTAAATGGTTATTTTATTTATTTATGTTTCAAATGCTATCCCCCTTTCCAATTTCCCATCCACATCCCCCCAACCCATTCCCCTTTCCCCCTGCTTCTATGAGGGTGCTCTATTACCCACACTACCACTCCCACCTCATTGACCTAGCATTCTCCTTCACTGGGGTATCAAGCGTTCACAGGACCAAGGGCCTTTCCTCCCATTGATACCAGATAAGGACACCCTATGCTACATACACAGATAGAGCCAAGGGTCCCTCTATGTGTATTCTTTGGTTGGTAGTTTAGTCCCTGGGAGCTCTGTGGTATCTGGTTAGTTGATACTGCTGTTCTTTCTATGGGATTATAAACCCCTACAGCTCCTTCAGTCCTTCCCCTAACTCCAACATTGGAATCCCTGAAATTGTTTAAGAATTAATAAAATGTGTTTTAAACATGAATCATCAAATTCTGAAAATTAATTATATCTTCTAATAAAATAAAAAAATACTAGGAATAAGTCTAAGTAGAGCGATGAGATATATGTCAGCAAATTAGCAAGCTACAAAAGCAGAAAGCTTTCCTAGACAGTAAAAATTGTCTTCCTTATATAGCAAAAACAAAATCATTAAAAGTACCTCTACAGATAAAAGTAACTAGGAGGAAATGAGCTTTTAAGACACACCTCAGCAAGATATATGCTAAAATTCTGAAGAAATAAGTTGAAAAAGATAGTCAATGGAACCCCATCATGATAGTTCCATGCAGAATTAATATTTTAAGTATTTATATTTCAATAAATAACTAAAGATTCAATGCAGTCTTCATGAAATATAAATGGCATTTTTCTGAACTAGAAAATAAATCTAAAGTAAACAGAGAAGCACTTGAATACTGAATAGACAAAGGAATCCTTAGTAAAGTGAGCAATTCTGGGTGCATCAATATAAACATTCTGAATGTAAAATGAGCTATAGTAACAATCAAACAAAATACCCATGGCACTAGTAGGAAAAGAGAGTTGAATACCATCGAAGGACATAGACAATGCAGAAAGAAACTCATGATACTGATCCACCAGCTTTTCAACACATGCCAAATATCAGTTGTTAAAAAAAAATGCCCTTACTAACAAAGAGTGTGGATAAACTATGCATGTAGATGTAAAGACATGCTGAACATATTTCATGAAATATACCTCTAAGAAAATTATGGTGAGGAGACTTAGAAATGGACTCAAGTGCTCAATTCACAAAACAAAACAAAACAAAAAGAAAACAAAAGTCATTTTTGAGTTTTGGCTCTCTCTGCAGCCCATGAAACAGTGGCAGTAGGCACTAAAATGTGGGGTGGAGAGAGTGTCTGTTGCTTATATAAAAATAAAATTATCCTTCCCCAGTACGTGATTGTATAAGTGTCTTGGAAGGTACCCTGATATTAGAGCCAGGTACAGGTTTTAATTTGTGGAAAGGGACTTAAGCCAGTCAGAAAGCAGTTAGTTACTCCCATGACAATCATGAAATCAGCAGGTTAATCAAAAGACAAGTAGCATTTTACGACCACCAAGATTTTTCTCCTCTGACTATTTGTCTTTATCAGGGCATGTTTTAGAGATAGATTCTTTAGTAATGCTGTTTGCCTTAAGGTCATGCATTCCAAATTCTCGTTTAACCTCACTTCCAGTTTCTGAAAATTTCCTTCAGAACCTCAACATAGAACTACCTATTACTGGATTTTATTTGTCCCCCCAAATCTCTTTCAAATAGTATCATGTAACTATCACCTCTTTTAGATTTACTGTTTTAAATTTTATATCTCACAGATACCTTTCTTGTGTGTGTGTTTAAACATTTATTCTTCATACACCTGTCTCTACCCAGAGTATCCCCTCTTCTAACTGAATTCAGTTTTGATACAAGAGTGTCAATGAGAATTCTCCTTGCTTGGAGATGAAGTGTCTGTGTGCATGTCCCTGAGCCAGGTTCTATTTGCTGAGACTCTTGCCTTGGGTCCAATAATTCTGAATAGGAGTAATAATGGAATGAAAAATAACAGACACACAGACTCAGCTGGAATAAAGCTGGGATTCAGTAAGGCCCTTTGATAAATAGTGCTGCAACCTGTAACCTCAACTTGTTTCTTAGGTCCTTGCAGGTCAGCATTCTCAGATTGTAAGCATCTTAGAGGAGGGAGTCACAACTGCTTGCCAAAATGGCTTTACCATTTTCCCAGAAGGCAATTGGTATTTTAATATTAAATAGTCTGTGCCAATGTCAACATGCACATTCACTCAGGACATTACTCACCTGGGGTTTCTTCTACTCCCTATATTTGAAATCCAGTCTGAGAATCCCATGATTATTCCCCTTATTTCCATGAAGACTAATCAAGACTTCCCTGAATTTGATTAGGGACCAAATTGCAAGAAAGGAAAGCATAACCATCTTTAATCTGTGAATACTTATGGGAATTCATGCCCAGAGGAAATTAATTGTATTGTTTACAATACTTTCTACACTTCCATTGGATTTCTATATATTTTCCCAACCTCTTCTAATATATTCCCCAAGATATACATGGGTTAAATTTTTTCTTGCTTTTTTTCTTTCTACCTTTTTTATTTCTGCGATTTTCTCCTCCTCACCCTGCCTTACCCCATGCCTATTCTTTCTCCTAATTCTTCTATTTTACCAGTGTAATACCAAGCAAAGAGTCACTTATTCTGAGCAATTTAACATGTATAAGTCTCTGTCCTGTCCTTAGAACACAACAAAGTTTCTCTCTACAAATTAGACCTATATGAGCAACAGTAGGATACAAAACCAGATGTTTGAAGTTTTTTTGTAGGCAAACCAGAGCACCATTTAACCAAATAACACCAAAAGTATATCTATTGGAGCATATAATCTTCCCAGGCAGATTTTTAGCTAGGTTCAAATTACCAAATACAATTTTAGCCACAGAACAAGATGTGAACCTACAGAAAATAGAAGACTACACCAGTAAAGCTGTGCCAGTACAAGATCAGTATTTTTGCTATGGCTTGTTAACTGTGTTGAATCTATCTGAATATGCCTCTAAATAGTACTTCATTTTAACTATTAATTTAGGGCCATCTGGCACTATGGGAAAAAACTCAGCATGGGATTGTCCATCTAGTATCAGTCAAATTTCTCCATGTCATACAACCAGACTACATGGCATCCTAATCAAAAGACTCTTGCATATACTACTTGGGCTAGATACTTTTGTGTCAACTTGACAGAAACTATAGGCATGTGTTAGTGGGAGGGGTTTTGTAGAACCCAGTGTCTCTGAATTCTATAAGATGAGCAAGCTATGAGGCAGAAGACAGTAAGTAGCACCCCTCTCTGGCCTCTGCATTTGCTCCTGGCTCAAGCCTCCTGCCATTTGAGTTCCTGTCTTGACAATCTTTAATTATGAAAAGTAACGTAGAAATATAAGCCAAATAAAGCCTTCCCATCCAAGTTGAGTTGTACTTCATCACAGCAAGAACAAACCTATTTTACATCATGCGATTTGCAGTCAACACACTGGTCACCATCAGATCTACATGACTGGCAGCTGGAGCTTCAGGATTCAACAGTTCATAAGATACCTCACAAGAACTTGAGATTTCTCAGTTGGCTCATGGTTTCATTTCCTACTTACTCAAATATGCTTGATTCCTTCATTCAAATTGAAAATTGTTATAATTTTCTCTTATGTGATTTTTTTTTTCAACTCTATAGGACACTACATACTATCATTATATAATACAAAACTTTACAGGTGGCCATCAAAATCTTTGATGTCACAATGCTCATGAATCTAAACAAATTTAAAAGCACAAATTAGGTTTAAAATCAGCATCTACTAGAAATAAAAAACTAGACTAAAATTAAAGCCATGTTAAGTTATAAAAGCATGAAAAGTTCTGAATGCTAGTTTCACCAGTTCCTCCAAACAACAATGTAGTGAAAAATAGGGTATACTCTAGGCATGACGTTAGTTAGCTCTAGACACTACAAATTTGTTTTAGATATGACTTACTATCAACTTAAGAGAGCATGCCATAGCCTAAGAAAAGGAGGTCCCACAGGGCCTCTATAGACCATAAAAGGAATATACATGTACCATAAATTTTGTAGGCATGAAAAATGTAAGACTTTTGGAATTGTGATGTTGGGTACTAGAATATTGGAACTACATATTTTGGTTTGGTTTTATACAATTTTATAATTAAGAGATTCCCCTCGGTCTCACAAAAGTTAGTGGATATTACAAATAGTATTGACACTGTGATCTTGGGGACACTTTAATGACCCCAATGGATCATGTACATGACAAGTTTATGACCTTATGGGGAAAGAAGTAGAAGGTTCTTGCTTTAAAATATCATGGGTATATGTTTTTCCATTAGTCACTGTTTGGTTACATGGTAAAATACCACAATGAAAGGCAATGCCAGTTGGGTAAGAGTCCATGTTGCTAGAGTGGGGGTATGTCAACAGCTATGAGGTATGGTGTGGCATGTAGTTGTTTTCTGTCCTGCGTTAATGCTCCTGGGCAGACTGTGCTGCCAGCTACCTGTCCAGGTTCTCTTATAACTATTGGATCTGTGGATGGAAGACACACACACACACACACACACACACACACACACACACACGTACATACACATTAGCTCATTTTTAACCCATCTTACTGGCTCAGTGGCTGGGCTCTTCTAAACCTCCCATGCCTTGTATGCTCTACTCTTTACTTCTAGCTCAACACCTCTAAATTGGCCCTCAGCTTAGTTGCCTGGTTACCTTCTATGAAGTCCATTGTTCTTGGGGCCCAAGATGCTTATGGGCTGTCCTCCCATGGGCCACTTCCCATTTCTGTCTAAATTTGAAAGAACTGCCCTGCACCTCTGAGTTTGCTTTCTCTCTCTTTCCTAAATATATCAATTCCCCCCCTCCATGCCATCTCCTTTCTCCTAACCTGCAGGAACCTAGAAGTACCTCTTCTTTCTATCTGTCCAGCTATTGGCTGCTGGCATTTTTGTTGATCAACCAAGACCTGGGGACAAGGACCTTCAGCATCTGAACATGCAAATTCAAAGCATTAGCAACAATCTCCAATATCTCACATTTTCTGGCCAATAAGAAAACAAAACCAGAAACTCTTTTGATAGACATAAGTTGAGTACAACCAAAACAATTATGTAAATCATAAAGTATGATATACAATTAACATTAAGCCCATCATATTTGCCAATTAAATAAAGTACTCTAACATAATTCTTAAATTAGTTTATGATTCTACACCTAAATTTTTTAAACAATTTTTTTTTTTTTGGTGAACTGATTGGTTTTATTGGGGATATATGTACAGGAATAAGGGCTACTAGTTACTTACAAGACAAGAAATAACTCAAAAATAGTTATGTCCCTAATGCCCACCCCAGCTTGCATGACAGTTCAGGATAAAGGCAACCTGTAGTATGTACTATAGGTAGTTCAATAGGTCAGAGACTGTTCTTGGTAGTTCAGTTGCTCTGTGTCCCTTCCAAGCACCTTGGCTTGTTTCTGCTACTTATAGGTGGTTTGAACAATCTGAGCTTCCCCTAGTCAGTTTAGCTTGTTTAACAGTGATTGTCAGTAGTCCTTAGAGCTCTACACACACACACACACACACACACACACACACACACACACACACACACGGTTCTGGTGATTTTGTTCAGTTTCAGGGACTTCCTAAATCTATTAGGTTATCTATTTTCTTGAGATCACTATGCTTCCCTTTAGCCTGGAATGCTTCACCTCATCTTAGAGTATTCTGTGTCTTAGCAAGGTTTTCTCTAAGATGGAAGGTTGAAATCTCAGAGAAAACTGTTGTATAGTATATGATAAGCAAGTGCGATGGTTTCAGGAATGTGAATTTAGTGAATATTTTGAAAACCAAGCAATGTATTGCAGGTCTTCCAGAAGACTAGTGTTCAGTTATTCTCACCCATGTCACACAGCACATCACTTCCTGTTCCTACAGCTCCAAAGACTCTCTGCCTTTCCTTTTGCCTCTAAAGGCATGATGCACACTCACACACACATACATGCATAAGTATGAATCAAAACTAAAATAAATCTTAAACACATCAAACAATGAAACATCCATACAGCCTGACTCCAAAATTGTATATGAAGCTTTACATAAAGGAAATAATTATCATCTAAGTCAACAGGGCAAAATACATATTATATAATCTGACATGGAGGATTTGTTTATAGCAAACATGATACTCTCATTAAGTGTCACCTTTGAAAAAGTAAATACTAATGATAGTGCTGTGGCTTTTTAAACAATTTTTTATCAGATATTTTCTTCACTTACAATTCAAATGGTATACCAAAAGTCCCCTATACCCTTCCCCCACCCTGCTCCCCAACCCACCCACTCTAGCTTCCTGGTCCTGGCATTCTGCTGTATTGGGGCATATAATCTTTGCAAGACCAAGGGCCTCTTCTTCCAATGATGGCCAATTAGGCCATCTTCTGCTACATATACAGCTAGAGACACGAGCTCAGGAGGTACTGTTTAGTTCATACTGCTGTTCTTCCTATAGGGTTACAGACACCATCAACTCCTTAGGTACTTCCTCTAGCTCCTCAATTGGGGGCCCTGTGTTCCATCCAATAGATGACTGTGAGCATCCACTTCTGTATTTGCCAGGCACTGGCATAGCCTCATACAAGACAGCTATATCAGGGTCCTTTCAGCAAAATCTTGCTAACATATGCAATAGTGTCTGCGTTATGTTTTGATTTTATTATGTAACACATTGAATCTCACAAATGAAATTTTAGTACCATTAAGATATTCATATGGATTGTGCAGGGTGCACAGATCAATTAAGGATGAAATTTTGCTCGTTGTTTTGAGCAGGTGAAAGACAGTTGTCTCTTTTATGAGCTAATATTATTAATAACCAATAGTAATGAGTCTTCATTCATGCTGTGTGCAGGATAGCAGGATGAACCTTTACCTGTCCAGTTTGATTTTCTTGAATTTTTTTTGAGATTTTCCTCTGTCATGTCTGATCCATATCACTCTGGAAGGGGTCCAGATCCTTTTCTCCTTTCCTTTTAACACAAATATAGAATCCTTTCCCCAAAATGGCATGTCCTTGGTCCAATAACCAGAAATCGTTAAGGGCATAGCTTGACCTCTTTCCTAGAGGAATTTTAATGCAACCACCAAACTCATAATCACACTCATTTTTGATAATTACAACAATTCAAGCAATCTAAGCAATCGAAAGAAATATAATCTGTTGAGTTAGTGCTTCTGTCCACGGCCGTGACCTACCTGAGATAAAGAACTAAATTATTTATTTGTCTGTGTACTTAAATCTTCTCGATTATGGAGATTAATATCTCTGTGGATTCATGTGTTAGTACATCTCTTTCTCCCCATATAATTCAAAAGGCCTAAGTTTTTACTGTCTGACATAGGCTAGACACCCTATCCCCTGCTTCTGACCTAATTTTTTTTTTATCAAAAGCCTCAATATTTGTATGTCTCTCCATTTATTATTTGTTTATAGGAAGCAGGCTGTGTCTACCATCTGCTTTCTGTCTCTCACTGCCTTCCTCCTAGCACTCAGGAACAAGTCAGTCTGTTTTCACAGCAGGAGTTCCCAGCCTGTCCACTTAAGCTTTCTCTGGCTGCAGCTGTGTTCCTTTGCTGTGCTGGAGCCATGTGACTTGGCTCTGCTCGCTGTGAAATCAGTTCTTCCCCTACCCCCATTAAACTATATCATTGTATGTGTATAATCCATCTGAGAATTTCTTAAATTAATAGTGGGGTCTCAGCTTCTACATGATAAGCCATATGTGGGATGTCATTTTTTTCTACGTGCTTTAATGCTCCTGGGCAACTGCACAGGCCTTGCTACTAGCCACCTGCCCAGGTTCTCTCGGATCCAGGCATGAAAGACACACACACACAAACCACACACACACATTTTTAATCTACCTTACTTGCTCGGTGGCTGGGCTCTTTTAAGCCTTCTGCAGCTAGCATGCCCTTCCCTTCAGCCTTAGCTCAACAATTCTAAATCTGCCCTGGTTACCTTCTGTGCAGTCCATTGGTTTTGCTGCCCAAGATGTTTATGGGGTGCCCTCCTGTAGGCCACATTCTCTTTCCACCTGAGCTTTGTTAGATCTTCCCTGCAGTCAGTTCCATCCTTTTCCCTCAAGTGCATTCCCCACTTCCCGCCCTCTCCTTTCACTTAGCCTGCAGGAACTTATAAGCCTTGCCTCTTTCTTTCCACTCAACTAGTAGTGACTGACATCATTATTGATCAATCAATAACCAACTGGGGACAAGGACATTCACCATCTGCACATGCAGATTCAAAGCATTAGCACCAATCTTCAACAGTATGCCTGAAGGAACAGAAGGCCAGTGGTTCACAGCACTGACGGAAGACAATGTAAAAGGATAAATGGAAATAAGCAAAGCCTTGTTATGTCTTAATGTCTACCCCCCGCAGTGGCCTACTTGTTCCAGGAAAACTGCACATGAGTTGGCAAACATTGAAATATTGAACTTGTATGAGGGAAATTACTTACTCAAACCACCATATCAAGTGACAGAGATTAGACTGATGGTCAGGGACGATATCATCTAGAATTATTTAGGAAAAAAAGACTCTATACATGCCTGTGAGGGGCATTCTGCAACTGGCTATTACAACAGAAAAGACTCACACTACACATTGGATCAACCATTGCATAGTCAGAGTTTCACACCAACCAATCAACCAACCAACAAACAAACAAACAAAAAACAACAAAACAAACAAAACCCAGCATAATGAAAGCGGAGTACCAGCATTATAGCCTTTTTTTGCCTGACTATGTAAAGTCACTGAGTCAAACTTTCTCAACTTCTCTACCATCATAAAATGTGTCCCTTTTTAGTATACCTCATATTAGACTATTCTTTGCTTTACCAAATTTATCATGGAAGTGAACGTGATGTTGGACAATGTCATCATTCTCAATTCTTTATCATTGCCAGGCACCTCCTCTGCTATTGTTCAGTTACCTTTGACTTCTCAGCTCCCATAGCTTGACCTGACTCAGGGTAATAGGGAATGGGCTCATTGCTATCTTAGGAACTTTGTTATCTGACTCTTCTTGCCTGACTCATCCCCTAAGGTCACATCCTGTTTACAATGACTACCTGTAGAATCGCTCATTTTTCACGAACTCATACGTATGTTTCTTGTACATGCATTGATGTTCAAAGGTGATATTCTCCAAGTCTGTTAAACGATATGCACCTCAACGGAATATTCTCCCAAACTTAATATTTTTTTGTATGAAGACAAACTGGATAGACATAAGTACTGAAGCCTTGGAATTCAGCTACAATTCTGCTTAGAATTAACAGTGAAAGCAGATAGTCATCATTTCCCCTGCAGATAAAAAATTAAAATATAATTCCTTAAAAATGCATTGCCATTTTGTTTGTTCCTCTCAACTCTCCTATGTAACCTTATCTCCAACTACACAAATATAATATAGTTCCTATATCTAATATGCAAAAATAAATGGAGAATATGTAAAAGAAAAATTGTAAGGTTCCTGCAAGATTTCATCTTTTAGAAATATCAGAAAAACTATATGTGTGTATAGATGTAAAGAAGCTAAATGAGTATTTCATGAAATATATCACAAAGGAAACTATCAAAGAACTAGGGAGATGGTTTAATAGGTTAAGTGCCTATACAATGTCATAAAGATATTGATTATATTCACGCATCCAAGCCCAATTCCAAACATGGAGTATAGATCAGTAACTGAGCAGAAGAAAAGAGAAATGAGAGCCTTTGGCCATTATGATCTGATATGCTAGCACAATTGGTTAGCTCCTGGCAGATCAATACCCTCTGTCTGTTAACGAGGTGAGAATTTATTGTATAAGACACTCAAAATTAACATTTTGGGCCTCCACATGATACTCTCACATAAAATGTCACACATAAAAATCGTTGTGTGGCCGGGCATGGTGGCACAGTCCTTTAATCCCAGCAGTTGGGAGGCAGATGCAGGCGAATTTCTGAGTTCGAGGCCAGCCTGATCTACAGAGTGAGTTCCAGAACAGCCAGGGCTACAAAGAGAAACCCTGTCTCAAAAAAAAAAAAAAAAAATTGTTGTGTGGCAATCACCTGTACTGTTACATATATTAACTAATTAGACATAAACTAATAATATATATAATATCCATATAGAGTTATTAGAGCTAAATGGACATGATGATACTGTTTAAGTGAAAAGCACAAACCAAGCATGGGAACATAATATTCACCTTTCCCCCCCTCTTTTTTAAGGGACTGTCTCCTTAGCCAGAGTATTTGGGAGATCACATATTAATTAGGTAAAGATAGTTGATCTCCTCAAGATCTCCTCTACTACTTATATTCTGGGATTTTAGGCCTGCATTATCAGCCAAGAAATGTCCAAATGGTATGTATAATCAAACCTAGGTATTTAGAGAAGCTACTCATGAACTTTTAAGAAATTACCATTGTTTCAATAGTGGAATGAATACCAATGGAGTAACGAATTACTTCCTGACTGCTTTAAGTCTCTGTTCAGTAGATAAAACCTATTATCAGGCCACGAACTTATAGCTACACAGAGAATAGCCCTAGTTATGAGTCTACTACTTCTATGTTCGTTAGTTAGCATAGTTTTAAACTAACTCATAATGGCTTATTTTATAACCATAGTTTACTACGGATATGTACTAAACATGCTACCTAGGGCTCAGGGATCATTGAACAAGGGATGGGGTGCAGAAAGAGTATAGGAACCAGAACTGATTGAAGACTAGGTGGGTGGAGGCATCTTCTAAAGACAGAGTGGAGCTTCAAAGAGAACTAATATTTTGTTAGCACACAGAAACCCTGTGAAATTCCAAGCAAGATAAAATCCCAGCATAGAGTAAGTAGTTATTCTGATTGGTGCAATTTGGAATTCTCGGGGTCATTTTCATTTGGATTTCCCTGATGACTAAGAACATTGAAAATTTCTTTAGGTGCTACCATCAGTTATTATTATTCAACTGTGCAAAATCCATTTTTGTCCCTACATGGGTATGGTCCTGTCAGAAGAAAGGATATTCATATCAAAAGAGTTTGTACTTTGTGTATCCTTAAAACATTTTGTAATAGTTTTAAGTTTTGTACAATATGAATTTATCAGACTTACCACACTAGGACCACCTTCTCTTTCCTCATAAGGTGTGTCCTCAAAAAAGGAAAAGGTTTTAATAGCTAAATAGCAATCAATTTTTTAGATATACCACTTTTTTTTTTTTAGTTGAGAAACATCCGGGTTGTTTCCAGTTCCTGACTATTACAAATAAAGCTGCTATGAATGTAGCTGAGCAAGTGTCTTTGTGGGATATTAGAGCACCTTTGGAGTACATGACTGACATTTCCAAAGTGGTTGTATGAGTTTGCACTCCCACCAGCAATGAAGTGTCCCCCTTATTCCACATCCTTGCCAGCATATGCTATCTCTTGAGGTTTTGATCTTAGCCATTCTAATGTGTGTAAAGTCGCAACATGGAGTTGTTTTGATTTACATTTTCCTGAGTAAGGATTTTCAACATTTATTTTAGTGCTTTTCTGTCACTCAAGATTTCCCTGTTCAGAGTTCTCTGTTTAGCTATTTTTTTAATTCAGTTATTTGGGTTGTTGGTATCTAATTTCTTGAGTTTTTTTTTTTTTTAAATTTTTAGATATTGGCCTTCTTTCAGATGTAGGGTTAGTGAAGATTCTTTCCCAGTTTGTAGGCTGCCAATTTGTCCTATTGAACAAAGACATCATGAGTTTTGTGGGCAAATTGATGGAACTTGAGAATGTAATTTGAGTTAGGTAACACAGTCCCAAAATGATATATATGGTACGTACTCACTTGTAAGTAGATATTAGCCATAAAGTGCAAGTAACATGCTACACTCCATAGACCCAAAGAAGAAGAACAAGAAAGAAACCCAAGGAATGGAAGTTTGAGTCTCACTTAGAAAGGGGCATATAATAGTCTTAAGAGGCTGATAAATGGAGGGAATCGAAAAAAAAAATCTCCAACTGATGAGTATAAATAGGTACAGGGTGTCTCTAAGATGACACAGAGACCTGGGTGTAAAGTTAGCACACAAGAATCAATGGAGGTGACCTTAGTTGTGACTCAAAACTGGGGATTTAGAAGCTGAAGAGGCAACCTCCTATAGCCAGGCAGAAACCCCAGTGGAGTGATAGAGACACCAACCCACCAACAAAATTTAAACTCAAAATTTATCCTGACTACAAGAAATGCAGGCATGAGGGATGGAGCAGAGGCTGAGGGAGTGACCAACCAAAGACTGGTCAAACTTTAGACCAATCTCATGGGCAATCTACAATGCTTAGCACTATTAGTGATACTCTGTTATGCTTGCAAACAAGAGAAAGTTGTCATGTGAACAGCTCCACCTAGCAGCTGACTCAGACAGATAGAGATGCCCATACCCAAACAGTGGAACTTGGGCACTCTTATGGAGCTATAGGAGAAAAAATTGTGGCCCCAAAGGGTATAGGTTCTCCACAGCAAGATCAAGAGAGTCAACTAATCTGGAGCCTTGGGGATCTCAGAGACTGAATCACCAATGATGAAAACACGCATGGGCTGGATCTAGGCCTCCCTGCACATATGTAACAGATGTGTAGCTTGGTCTAGAATAGAAATAAGTAGCAATGAGGGATAGGGAACCTTGGGGAACCACTAGAAAGTCCCACATACCAGGGATGCAAGAGGTTCCCAGGACCCAATGGGGACAACATTAGCTGAAATACCTAACAAAGGGGACATAGAACCTAAAGAGGCCACCTCCAGTAGATAGATGTGTCTCCCAGTGGTGGCATGGGGCCACCCATCTGTCTCAAAAGTTTTAACCCAGAATTTTTCTTGTCTGTCATGGCTTGAATATATTTGGCCCAGGTAGTGCCACTACTTAGAGGTGTGGCCTTGTTGGAGTATGTGTGTCACTATGGGCATGGGCCTTAAGACCCTCATCCTAGCTGCCTGGAAATCAGTATTCTTCTAGCAATCTTCAGATGAAGATGTAGAACTCTCAGCTCCTCCTCTACCATGCCTGCCTGGATGGTACCATGTTCCCACCTTGATGATACTAGACTGAACCTCTGAACCTGTAAGCCAGCCCCAATTAAAAGCAGTCCTTTTTAAGACTTGTTTGGTCATGGTGTCTGTTCCTAGCTGCCAAACCCTAACTAATTCACTGTCTAAAAAAAATGTAGGGACAAAAATGGAGCAGAGGAAATGACATCCAGAGACCACCCTACCATGTGAACAATTCTATCCGGAGACACCAAACCCTGATACTATTTCTCATGCCAAGATGTGCTTGCAGACAGGAGGCTGTTATAGCTGTCCTCTGAGAGGCTTTGCCAGCACTTGACTAAGACAGATGTAGACAATAACAGCCAACCATTGGACTGAATCTGGGGATCCAAATGGAAGAGTTAGGGGAAGGTCTAAAAGAGCTGAAGGAGATTTCAGCCCTATAGAAAGAACAACAGTATCAACTAACCAGACGTCTCAGAGCTCACAGGGAGTAAACTACCAACCAAAAAGTGTACAAGAGCTGGTCATGGCTTCAGCAATATATATATAGCAGAGGAGTAACTTATTTGTCATAAGAGGGAGAGGAGACACTTAGTCATGTGGAATCTTGATGCCCCAGAGATGTGGGATGCTAGAGGGGTTAGGGGGAGTGGGCGGGTGAGGGAATCACCCACTTAGATGCAAAGGGGAAGAGGGTGGGTTGGGGAGTCCATGGAGTGGAGACCTGGAAAAGAAATAACATTTGAAATATAACTGAATAAAGTGATTAATAAATAAATAATTAAAATATGGGCTTCTAAACTGCCAACACAATCTAGATGAAAGTAGAAAATTAAAAAAAGAATATCATGTCAAGATGTTACAAGATATCTTGGTGACACGATTGATATTAAAGATTGGTAGGAAGTCAAATATGATGCTTCTGAGCTTCAAGAAGTAATGCCTATAGAATAGTACTCTGAAAAGATAGGATGCAGCTTTGACATGTTGCTGTGGAAAAACATATCAATGGACAGGAATCACTCCAGGCAGGTCTCTGACCAAAGATTGATGATGCCTGAAGTTAGGTGTCATAGAAATTAATTCTAGACCCAGACCCACTGTTATATTATAAACTTGTTAACCACCAAAACTTTGCATTTTTAAATTTTATAGGTAAATGAGTACAATTTCACTGCATTTCTGCAGTGCAGTTGGGAGAGTGAAAGTAGATCATGAATACAGTTATAGAAGCATGAATGAGGAAAGGACTGAGCTAGTATAGCAGTGGACTGTCATTTCTACCATAGATATTTTACAGCTTACCTTTCCTTCAGAAAGACAGTGTGCTAAGGGCAAATGTCCTTAAGGGAGCAGGAAGTGAACAGAGGTTAATGTAGGCCAAATTTATAATTATTGGTGGGATGTGAAAATCTTCAGAAGTGCACCTTGGTCATCTTGTCCTGGATGTAATCAGGAAACATGCCTGATGAAATGTCAGTGACAGGAGCCATCCCACAGCCATAGATAGAAGACAAGATAGAGTTCATGAGAACTGGTTTGTTTCCCAGTTACCCTTGGCCTGTCAAATCAGTATGAACTGCTACCATCCAGCTAGCAGAGTGGCCTGGCAGACATGCAGTTAGGTGAAGAATGCTAATATATTGTGGGGAATTATGTTATATAAGTTACTTTTGTCATTGGTACTAGAAAATATATAACAGAAGCAAGTTGTAGCAGCTTATGGTTACTTTATCTTATATTGGAATAGGACAGAGTTTCTAATGACAGAGTAGGTTAGCAGCTCTTTTTATTTCCTCATTCAGAAGTGGAGATCAATAAATGTTAGTGCTCATCTTGCTTTTGCCCTTTGGTTCACACTTGCATCCTAGCTCAAGGAATCGTGCCACATATATTTTGAGTGCATCTTCTTACCTCAGTTATCTCAGCTATCAAATGGACTATCTCCTAGGCTTGCATTATCTGATTATAGACCCTGTTAGATCAACTATTAATATTAATGTTAACAGATATAACGTTGTCAGCTAGCCATTCATTCATAGAACATTTTTAACTTCACATCCAACTTCTTACCCTCAAAAGTTTCAAGACAATCTTACGAGTCAAATATATTCAGTACTACTCTAAGAGTTGTAGTACTCTCTCACAGTTCTGATGCTGTTCAAATTGTAAAAATCTCTTGGGAGTTCAGGCCACAGTGAGATCTTATGAAATATATAACAAGATAGAGATTGCCAGTGTATATTGGTAAGAAGCAACATTCACAGTCTAATGAGGATGATTGGGGTCTCTATCAGGGAATGAAAGGACCAAACCATATCTGAAATCCTATGCCATCTGGAACATTTGACAAAATCAACTGAGTTCAGAAAGGTTTAGGTAGCTTGGCTACAGTACCATTTCTGCTGCCTGTAGCACACAGAACCTTTGTCACAGCTGACTCTATTCCATATTTGATACTTTCCTGAGCAGACATTCCATGGACCTCATATCTCTGATACCCTTGGTATTGTCCTAATCTTATGCCTTCCCTTTACAATAGCCTTTCAGATACTCCTTAAAAGGACTATGACACTTGCACTCATTGACATTCTAGATTTTTAAAGCAAAACTCAATGAGCCCTTTAGTCTTTTATTTCAATACATGCAAACCCAGTGCCACCTGTATCATCCTACCACATTTTATGGTAAGCTTCTGGTATAGACTACAGTCAACAGTATCATGGGAGATTCTAGATGAGATTAAATTAATAATGCATATTAACTGTAAGTAGTACATTACTGAGAAATAAATAAGTTAGTTTCTTCCATTATATTGTGGTAACCCAAATCATTCATTATAGAAAAAAAAAAAATGAAACGAACAATGAGAACTTTACATGCTGTTACAGCCTCCTAATTTTTGTAGATTCCCTTAGAGCAGAGGTATTCAACCTTCCAAATACTGTGATCATTTTATACAGTTCCTCACATTGTGGTGACTCCTAGCCATAAAAATATATTTGCTACTGCATCATAACTTTGTTACTTTTATGAATTATAATGTAAGTGTTCGACATACAGGAGATTATATGTGATCTATGACATCTCTAAAGGGCTTTCTCAACCCCAAAATGGATTGTGAACCACAGATTATGAACCACTGTCTTAGATGTATATTTGCTACACTGACATAAATATTTGACCTTCAAATATCCTACTCACTATCTGTAGGGAATTTATTTGTAATAGTAAAACCTATTGTCACATGCATTTGAAAAATAATCAAAAAGAATAGTAATTATACCAGTTAGAATAAATCAGAAAGAATAATTCTTTGAAGAAATAGGTAATGTCAAGTCCATTAGGTTGGTGGAAAATCTGGAGAACAAAATGGTTAATTTCCATTGAGTTATTGGATTGAGTAGACTCTTTGGAATCTATACTATAGAGGCATTGTCACTGATTTTGGTCTATGCCAGAACTGAATGATAAGAACTTACAGTCAATACTATATTTTAGTGCTGAATGTTATGAGGAAATTGGGCTGAGAGTGAGTGGTACTTCCCATAGGACTAGGCAGCTTTTATCATGTCACATGAGACCTACCAAATCCAAAGATAATGGGCCACCCAATCCAGTAAGATGTAACCATTGGATCAGTAGTAGTACAACTGTCTTGAGATCAGCAAACTGCTTTTTCATTTGACTTAGGACCATCCAACACATAGAACCCATGTTTCCTAATATTATCCAGGTTAAAAATCTGTATCTGTGGATGTAATAGTATGAGAATAGAATGGATTCTACAGTTGTTCAGCTCAATAAAAATGATGTTTTTCTAATTGTCTTTGTGTGTTTACCTGCTCCTACTTTTATCTGTGTAGCAAGTAAAACTCTTTACAGTATATCATGAATGCTGTTAAGGACTTATAAAGGCAAAACTGTTCAGAATAAACACCTACTGCTATGCTCTCATAATTCATGAAGGTGACAGGCATATATGAGAACCTGAAGAAAATAGGGAAAGTCTGGGCCATAGCTATATCCATTTGAATATCACAGTCCTATCAATATTTTTGAATGCGAAATGACTGAGGCTATGTTCAATATATCTTGGACACTAGTAACAGGATGGAAACAAGATAACCACTGAAGATATATTTATGTCTCTGGTCACGGATACTAGGCTGCACTCTTTGACCCTAACAGGAAAGGTCATAGGATCATCAGCTGTGGTTCAAGTGTCACTTCCTTCTGCCCTCTAGCAGGATGTGGTCTACTATATAGGAGGTGGAAAGTTAAGAGAAGGAAGGACTTCGGGGATGCAGATTTCCTGAATCAGCACACAAGCTTAGGTGTGACTTCTCAGCGATGCTACTGTCTTTGACTCAAATGCTTTCCTGTAAGTAACTCTTCATTTAAGTTCCTCTACAGATGCTTAATTATGTTACAGGGAAGTTTACTTGTTGCTGTTATTGTTGCCCTATCCGGGATAATTGGACATTTGTTCTTACTTAACCAGGGAAAGCAAAGCCATATAGACTTTGGATATACAGGTTAATCCTTGCTCTAGAAGGAAAATGAACTCTGGGATTAGTGGTTTTCAAAATGTAGTAATCTTAGCATAGGACAGTTAGTTATATCCAGAGATATTTTGTCTTGTCTTAATTGGTATGACATACAAAGTAGTAGTGGGGGCAGGGGAGCTTTAAGTGTGTCAGGAATTTGTCTTAAGACTACAAACACAAGGCATATCCAAAACAAGAAATGCTTCATCTCAAAAAAGTGAAAACTGCAGATATAGGGACATTAAGATGAAATGAGAGCAGTATATCCTATGGCTCAAAGTAGTAACAACTTAGGAACGGAAGGAACATATTCCAGTTCTGAGTTCTTGTCTATGAATTCTTTGACTTGAATGAATGCATCCACACTGTCATTCCTGTAGAGAAATGCATACAAGCATTGCAGATGTGGGTAATATAGAACTTTAACAACTTTGTTCAAGTAACATAAAGGTGTAAAACTTCCCACTACTGCTAATTTGCTTCTATTTTCTTAGTAATATTTCAAGATAAATGAATTAGTAACAACAGTAAATTTGATTTTATGAAAATGAAAACCAAAATAGTGAGCATTCTTTCTTTCTTATAGGGCTATGAAAAACCTTCAGTTGATTAATTAATGGAGGGTACATATACATAATTTAATATATGTGCATATTACACATAAAATAAACTTAAGACTTCAGGAGTATTTTCAAAGATATATTAGTGATATGAATCATTTGACAGCATTTTTATTTTCAAATAAAATTAGTGCTTATTTGTAATTTACACAGCTTTTCAGCATGTTTAGATATTTTAAATAATTGGGTGTAGATGTTTGCCATTCATTCCTCCTACCAGTTTCCTAAGTTTGTGTTGGACACTACGACTAATATTAACAAGAGTTCTATTGAAATATAAATTCCTGAGAGTAACATTTTATCACATCTTTTGTGCCAGACTTGTGTCTATAAGGTAAGTAGATTTTTTATTTGATGATTGCATGATATGTCACCCTGTTGTAAACTATTGATATGTTAAAGTTCTGTTCTGATTTTCTTCATGTAAAGCATGTACGAAAAGAAAGTTGATGAAGCCAACACTTGTCATTGGAAAAATTGTTTAAAGGCTTGTGCTATATAGAACAGAGAAAGTAGATAAAATCAAATTTCTGGGGCCAGTGACAGGTCACCATAGACAATGTCTGGTTTCTCACATGGATTTACAATTATTGACAGCACAGATCAGCAGATGAGGGGCAAAATTCTCAATGTGTGTGCCTTGCATTCTGAAAATAGTAATAATGGTGCTATAAAAAATTACACAAGGTACACATATGGCTTATATATTCTTTATGTTTTCATTATAACTATGTTTCCAAGCCTATTCATTGGGTTATTGCAAGCAGCAAATTGAGAAAAAATCTAAAACGTTTTGCAAAGATATTAATTTCAAAATAAAAAAGACATGATATTTTGAACCTGAGTTTATAATTCCAGGCTGTGGCATCATGTTATGACAACATTCTCTTCATCTTCAATATTAATAAAAAAGATAATAATATGTTTTCACAAATTGTGAAAGTAAAGCAAACCTTACATATTGCCTTTGTCAGATTAGAGACAAATATGCTAATATTAGACACTGAGTTATAAGTTACAAATTTTTGACTGTCATAATCCTGAAAAACCAAGAGAAATATGCAGGAAGTTAAATGATCTGAAGAATCTGATTTGATCATGTGTCTTGACTTATGTTAAGCTGCAGATGTTAGGAATAACCAGAAACATGTCTGGAAATAAAATTAAAATTTCAGGATCTTAGTCACATTTGGCAGGCGGATTTCTGAGTTGGAGGCCAGCCTGGTCTACAGAGTGAGTTCCAGCACAGCCAGAGCTATACAGAGAAACCTTGTCTCGAAAAAAACCAATAAATAAATAAATAAATAAATAAAAATAAAAATATAATTCTGTGCAAATACATTTACTTCTTTGAACTCGCACAGTAGAACATGTTCATTTCTCAACACATAAAACTAGCAAATTCTGTCAAAGAGGCCACTGTGATGAGGCTTCCATTAACAGAGTTAATTAGCATGTTGAGAACCTCAGAGAAGGAGATCTGAGTGGCCTCTCTTCTGTTTTAGCAAGGGCATCGTCACGCCTCTTCCTGGTGTCCTACCTGCTTTTGTGGGAGAATGTCGTCGCTACATCCACCTGTGCTGAGAGGGACGCCACCATCCAGGACTCCTTAGAGAAACTTCTTACATTGACAACCTTCATGTCTCAAGTTGTCAGCAGTGAAACTGCAAAACTCTTCACTGAATTTGTAAGTACCTCTCTAACTCATGGCTTCTTTCTAAAATGGGCCTTCGTGCTACTCATTGGGATGTAGTAGAGCATAAAAAGTAAAACATCATGACCCAAATATCAGACAATACAACGTCATAAGGAGGAAAAAATCAGCAGCAGTTAAACTCTGCAAACAGGAGAAAAGAACCTTCTCAAGAAATGTTAATTATTTCCTAAAGTCATATAATTTAATGTATTTTTCTATTTTGAACTTTATTTTATTTAAGCTATAAAATGATTGCAAAGAACAGGGTGTGGCTATTATTCCGATTACACATCAGTGGACATATGAGAGTGTGAATTAAATCTCCATAACACAACACACACATCTCTTACACTCTTTTGGCATAGTTGTTTCTCCCACTGATGCTTCTTAATGTGCTGCTCTGAATATTTGAAACCACCCTAAGTATTGTGAAATATCAAATATTTCACCAATACAGTTTAACATAATGACTTTAAAAATAAATCCATTGTGGCAAATTGATGAACACACTGATAAGTGAAAATGCTAGTTTTCTCTCTTAATTAGCTTTTGGCTTATTACTTCCAATAATATTATTCCAAGGTTTATATGACTTGGAACAACTAGTGTAACAGCACTCCAAATTCATTATGACCTCGGTTAGTGATAGTGGTATAGGTGTTAAAGTATTTTCAAGAAAGTTATAATATTAAGATGTCTAAAAAAAGCCAAGTTAGAGAATGTACACAGTTAGTTACTATGGAATTTGCCACAAGTACTAAACAAAGATAATACAACATTGAGTAGTTTGTAGTTTTGATAGTTTTGGTGCTATCTTGTAGAACTGTCAGGACATCTGAGAATAAAAACATGGAAGTTGGAATATTTGAGGGTTAGTTGGGTGGGGAGATTAAGACTATTGGTCAAGTTTTAAAATGTAGATAAAAGAGTTGATACCCTAATATATTACTTTCAATTTCGCTAATAACAAGATTTTTATGGGATTTTGATATATGAATACTGCATCTATGAGAGTACCACCATTCTCTCTCTCTACTAGCTTTTCCACTATCCTTCCATCCCATATTCATGGTTTTCATGGTCATGGTTTATTTTTGTTGTTGGCGTGTGCGCGTGCATGTGTGTGTGTGTGTGTGTGTGTGTGTGTGTGTGTGTGTGTGTGTGTGTGTGTGTGTGTGTGTGTACATATTTACCTATGCTTATCTGTGCCTTTGTCCATGGCTGACTACATAGGGTTATACAACCTATGTATCCTACCTTAGGAAGCAATTGATCTTTCAGCAACCATGGAACCCTGTAGCTCTTCATCTAAAGACAGGACTATATGGGATTTCTCCTGACAACATTGTCAGGTGAATGGCTATTATCAATCATTATGCTGTTCTTATTCAGTCAGTTATAATGCTGAGAATAAATGGTATCATGAAGTTTACATGTCATTTCTAAGGGAAGGCATCTATCACCATATTTCCTGGAACTCTGACTTTTTACAAGATTTCTAAAGCCTTCCTCTTTTACAGTCTTAGGTTTAAGGATTCCATTGAAGATATACAGTTGGGTTGTGGATACAAAAAGCCATTCATTCTTTGCATTTTGTCCATTTGTGTACCTCTATAATGGTTTCCATCTTTTTCCAGAAGAGCCTTCTTTGATGAGGGGTGAGAGTTATCCTTCTCTGTGGGTATAAGGATAGTTATTTATGATATAGTTACAGAATGTATTGAATGAAGAACTGACAGTAACAGCTTCTATGATTTCTCATCTGTAGATAGCTGAACAATTTTATATTACCATGTGTTGATTCACTTCTGCTGAATTAAATTACAATCAAGTGCGTCATAATTCTGTCATTGGGGCATTCATATAATTTTCAGTCTCTAACTTATTTATGATTTTATCATTTCCAGAATAATCAGTATGCCCAGGGCAAGAGATACAATGACAGAGTCCCTGGGACTTGTCACACTGCGTTTTTTGATACTCCATCAAACAAGGAGCAATCTCTAGGAAGAAGTGTAAGTGTTTACTCATTATACTTCTTTATCAGAATCTATGAAGCAATATGGCATTTTTACATATAGTCAATGTGGTTAAAGACACCATGCTGGATATGCTATGAACAATAAAGTAGTCATACTGCATGATTAATACAAGTAAAATCTGCCAAGTCATGTTTTAGATGATCCAAAGTGTACATGGAGAAAAATTATTTTACCAAAGTTAACCCTTGATCTTTTATAGGAAAACTTCAATTGCCATTAACATTAATAATAGAATATTCATTAATGTAAGCTAAGTAGTGCAAGTATAGATATATTTATCATGGTTAGTGATAGATTCCAAGTTGGCAGCATTATACATACTGACCTATTCATTCCTGACTCTCAAGTAGTTTGTGGTCCTATCCCTGTTTCTTTTACTAATTGTTTATTTCTAACTGATTGTCCTTCATTTACTTTATAAATGAAAGTCACCTGAGCAAGCAGTCCAATGCACATCGTATTGTGTTTTCAAGATACAATCATCCTATTTGTATGATGAAAAATCTATATATAACGTTAGTTCAAAGTTTTGAATATGATTCCTTGCCTTCATTTCAGAATTGAGTTGAAATATATATATATATATATATATATATATATATATATATATATATATTCATATATATTATATTCATACAAATGCCATTTATTTTATATATTTTCTTTAATGCCACATGTACTCTGTGGGTCTTCAGTTGTAATTGAATAATAAAGATATAAATGAAGTAAAATAATGGAAGCATGAACAATGAGTGTTTGAGCAAGAAATTTCATTTATTGATAAAGATTATTTTACTAGCAGCTTAATAGGATAACATATTGGAAGTTCTGAGTCAAATTTTTGACAGATTTTCATGATATGATATCAGTGGTACCCTTTTTGCTTAAACAACTTGTACTATCTATGAAATAATATGAATTACTTAAAAAATTTATTGTCTTGGAAAAACTGCATTTATCTAATCCGATTGCATTTTATTTATTCTAATATGGTTGTTAAATTATCATTACTTAGCCAGAAACACTGTTGACATTGGTACACAGTCTATTGAATTCTTGGACCAACGCTCTGAATCATCTTGTGAATGAAATGTCTGCAATGCAAGGAGACCCTTCTTCTCTTATCTCCAAAGCCAGAGAAATTCAGGCAAAATTTGATGAACTCACGACAGGTGTTAAAACAGTTCAAAGCATGGTGAGCAGTCTTCTGACACTTATTAGCTTTTTTCAAGCTTAAATGCTATGCAATGATTAAAAATGCTTGTCATATGGATCATAACAGAAAACCACAACCAGTCAAAATGATGCATCATTGCGAAAGTCAGTCCCGGTGAATACATCTACAAAACATTCCCACATCTAAGGCTCAGGGAGCACTGCAGAAGAGAGAGAAAACAATTTCAGAACCAGAGAATCAGGGAATTTTTTCTAAGAATTTGTCTCCTATATATGTAAGATGGGTCAACCATATAGTCTCACCAACATGACTTCCTAAAATGTAAGATGAAAACAGCCAACACCATTAGACATCCAAAACGGACAGTGCATGGGAGGGGAGTTCATGAGGAACTACACAAAGTTCTGTACAAAGGACTACAGGAAAATTAGGAATGTTGATAGTAGGGGATAAAGGTTTTTCCAAGGAAAAGTCCATCAATTGGTTTTCAAAATCCAAATGGCCAGTTCTGAAAACATACATACAAGTAACATTATACAGAGTGATCAGGTTATACTTAGGACTACATATGTAGATACATAGAAATATTTGCAGGTACAAATAATTACGGAAGAGGTCATACATTTTAAAAAAAAAGAGTAAATGGGTATATTGGAGGAGAGGATGGAAGGAAGAAAGGGAAGGGAGAATTAATATAATTATATTATGTCAAAAATAAATGAAAGCTCTAAAAGAACAAATACCTAGCTACCTCAGATTGTTTTTCTTAATTCATCCACAGTAATCCTCATTTGCTCTAGGATTTTCATGCACACATTATTTTGAGAACTGATTTTGTTTAAAGTATAAGGAAAATTTGATTTAATGTCAAATTTTATGAAGTACAAAATTCAAGACTGGGTCTATGCTGAAGTCAAAATTTGTTCAGTAACAAAAATGAAAGCTCAATTCTTTCATTTTCTTGTCACATCCATGTTTACAAAGTAGCCATTTGGGGGCTAGAGAGGTGGCTCATTGGTTAAGAGCAGTGACTGCTCTTCCAGAGGTCCAGAGTTAAATTCCCAGCAACCATATGGTGGCTCACAACCATCTGTTTTGGAACCTGATGCTCCCTTCTGTTGTGTCTGAAGATAGCAACCATGTACTCATATAAATAATAAATAAATAAAATTTAAAAACGAGTAGCCACTTGCTGCTTAGCTGTCCGTCAACTCCTGCAAGAAACATTTTATTAGTGATTTCACATGTGCAAGAAAATGTATTCGTTAGGGGTATACTGAAAATCCATATTTACTTTACAATTCCAAGAACATAAATATTTTTTACAAATCTGTATTCAATATTTATACAAATAAACATTTAAAGTATAATTAATAATTGGTCGACTATCCTTTTACTGATCATTTTCAGATTGGAGAGAGAGATATTGAGACCTACCCTGCCTGGTCTGGACTGGCATCCTTGCAGTCAAGCAACGAAGATGTTCGCTGTTTTTCTTTTCATACTCTGATCCGCTGCCTGCTCAGAGATTCTCGAAAAGTAAATACTTACCTTGAGGTCATCAAATACAAACTGGTGGATCAAAGCAACTGTTAATAGCAGGTTTATATAATCTGCTTCTGAGATGCCCCTTTATAAGACATTACTGCAAAGCTTCCTTTTAATTTCTCTCTCATCTTTAAAAATAAAAATTGCTTGGAAGTACTAAAGTCTTAGTGAATTGCTTCAAATTCCTGATGTTGGTTCATGCAAAATATATCCATATCATTGACATCTTCCAGTCAGAAGATAAGCACTTAATGCACACATACACACACACATGCACATGCATAAACACACACACACACACACACACACACACACACACAAGCATGCACAAGTGCCCCCCATAATTGTTAGAAACAAAAAAAATATTAGTTATACAGTATACGAATTCTATCAAAAACCAACTGAAGTTAGCAGATATATTTTGAAAGTGAGCCAATATTTATCAGACTATTTGCAGGGTATTGCTAACAATACAGGTAATATGTACCATCCATAATTGTCGTGAAAATTTTTAGTGATCTTAAGTGTGTTAGAACTCATATGTGACATATTTCCAGTATTCTCTTCAAGGGTTTTCAACCATGTTACTCAGAATTTTGGTCTCCTTACCATCATCTCAGACAAATGTTCCACCATTCTAAGTAAAACAAGGCTTTTCCAGGCTTATATCAATTTGGTTCTTACTGACTTGGTTTAATATTTTGCTCTCGTTTTTTTGGTGGTTGAAATAAAATAATAGTGAAGGCAGAGATGAATATATCCAAAAGTGTTTCTTCTACTCTATTCTGGATTTATATTCCTTTGCATTCTTTTTTCTGATTGAGAATTTAGAATACAGAAAATTTACACCACTCGTGACTTATGGCACAACACCAAAGACATTGTTCTGATTAAGACTCAAAATATATTGTTTGGAAGTGGTAAATACCTCTCTTGGGGGTTCACTAGTAGTTTTGTAAAACACACGAGTACTACTCAGGACTCAGTGTCTTCTTTAGAACAGCTGAGCCTATGTGGCAGACCCTCAAGTCTCTCTTCTTTCATTGTGTGAGAAAATTACCTCCATTTGTACTCCATGGCTTGATACATTTCTGCAAATTTTGTAGCCAATTTATTGATTGGCTTAATCATGAGATGTGATCTTAATGGTCTAATAAAATAATTTTAGATAAATGAGAAACATTGAATATCTAGCAATTAATCTCTAATCTACACTGCAATGTACACATATAACAAATATTCAAAACAGGAAGCTACAATTTTAGGGAATATGGAAATCAATAAGTAACCAGTGATATTTTAAGTACATTTTTGACACCACTTAATAATTTATACTACATACTTTTCTACACGAGGATAAAGGGGAAACACATGGTAGGATAAATATTATATTACAGAGCATGTTATACACGAGTTTCAAAAGTTTATATTTGTTCCATGAGATAATAAAAATGGCTCAATCTAGACCCCCAAACTCTGAATAGTAAAAAAGAAAGACCTCAGGAATGAATTTTGCTATCATCAAGCCTCTTTAAAATAAATGTAGATAGTTCAAAGGGCAAATATGTGAAAGATATTGGAAGCCCCGTGTATTAGTGAACAACTAGTTTGTGAATGAATAAATCCAAGAGAATTAGCAATTTAAGATTAGAATAAAGGACAGATAAATCAAAGAGAAGGCAGAAAAATTTTCTACAGAGAAAACTCAGTAGATCTACTCTTAATCATTGCCTAAAGAGGCAGTTGATTTAAAAAAAATGTCTTCACACAAACAGTGTTAGTATACTGCTAAGTTATTGTACACTGCTGGAATCTACCTAATATTTAACCAGAATTAACACTAATGATTGTTTACCCCTTCCCTAAAACACAAAGGTGGACTTCACTATAAAACTCATTCTACCAAGCCATCATTATCCAGATCCCAAAACAGAAAAGCATATAACCAGAAAATTAGATGATTTCTGAATAAAATTAAACACCACAGTAAAAAGTAATTAGCCATGATCAAGTGACTGTCATTGTAAGTGTGCAATGATTGTGCAATAGATAGGAACAAATAATGAAATGCAGTTAGCAAATGTATACGAAGACAGAAATCAAAGGAGCAATTTACAGGACCGTTATAGGTTTTAGGTAATGTTCAAAGTCTTTTCATAATAAACACCCAGAAATTAAGGAATAGAAGGTAAATACTTCAAGGTAATAACAGCAATACATGACAAATCTACAGCCAACTTCAAAGTAAATGGGAGGAAAATAAAATCGATTCTTCTAAAATGAAGAAAAAGATAAAACACTTATTTTCTCACTCTTCTTCAAGAAGAGCTCAAAGTTCCTTGTGCCAAAATTATGAGGAAGCTTGAAATACACACACAGACAAACATGCACACACATATGTGTGTGTGTGTGTGTATAAACACATATATGAAAGCTTACATAGTAGTAGTATTCCATAAAACTTCTCTGTAATGTTTTTAATGCTATTTACCCCTCCACATATATTGTACTCTCCACTGTTCTGTCATCAACCCCAATTTAACTTTTCCTGTTCTGTGATTCCACTTTAAATTCTTATACTACTTCATTCTTTTAAAACTTTCCCTATCCCTACCCCTGATTAATTTCTTGACCCCTGTGTGTATTAAGAACATTACTATTTTTCTAATGACTCTAATTTTAATTGAAAGTGGGTATGACATTCATATATTATTGATCTGGTATGTCAGGTTAAGGTGGTCATAAGGATCTCTAATAATTCCTTATAAATATTAACATTGCATACACCAGTAGTGGGAAAATGTCACTGATATTTTGGAGCAAATTATTCAAATCTATAGATTTTTCATAATACATCCATGAACACCATATGAACTTTGCCATTTATTCGGCTAAGAAGTTCTATATATTATGGAGGGCCTCCTTCAACATATTTCTCCATGATTTTAAAGATCTCAATAGACTTTGACTTCTTAAGTTATGGCTAAGTATGTTATTTTATTTTTTGGATGACATTGTGAGTAATATTTTTTCTCTTACTTTCTGGTGAAAGTAATTTTTTATTAGATATTTTCTTCATTTAAATTTCAAATGCTATCCCCAAAGCCCCCTATACACCCTCGCCTTGCTCCCCAACACACCCACTCCTTCTTCCTGGCCATGGCATTCCCCTGTACTGGGGCATATGATCCTCACAAGACCAACGGCCTCTCTTCCCATTCATGGCTGATTAGGCCATCCTCTGCTATAAATGCAACTAGAGACACAGCTGGGGGGGTATACTGGTTAGTTCATATTGTTGTTCCTCCTATAGGGTTGCAGACCCCTTTAGCTCCTTGGGTACTTTCTCTAGCTCCTTATTAGGGCCCTTGTGTTCCATCCAATAGATGACTAAGAGCATCCACTTCTGTATTTGCCAGACACTGGCATAGCCTCACAAGAGAGAGCTATATCAGGGTCCTGTCAGCAAAATCTTTTTGGCATATGCAATAGTGTCTGGATTTGATGGTTATATATGGGATGGATCCCTGGGTGGGGCAGTCTCTGGATGGTTCTTCCTTTATTCTCAGCTCTGAACTTCGTCTCTGTAACTCCTTCCATGGGTATTTTGTTCCCCATTCTAGGAAGGAATGAAGTATATACAATTTGCAAAACACATGAAACTCAAGGAGAAGGAAGTAACTTTTTTATGTACAAAAGTTACTGAATATTTTCTTTCCCTATTTCTATTTTTTCAAATTGTTGATAAAAAAATGTTCTGGTGGTATCCTTTGGGTTTTTAAATTATAAAATAATGTAATCTACAATATGAATAACCAGAATACTCTGGTTACTTTACTGTAACTTTTTGTTTTGCATTTCTAGTAGAGACTTCAAGCAAGATATTGACTTAGAGTAGAAGTAGGAGAATGGACAGTCTGAGAATTTAAAATAATATTGTTTCCCAACAACTGTAATGATGGCTTTAAATATACCATAGATGGTTTTCACTGTTTGCATTTATTACAATTTTATAAAGCTTTCATCATGAAGGGATAGTGATATATGTAAAATGTTTTCTGACCTTTATTGAGACAGTGGCCTTCATTATTTGTGTTCGTTACAGCTTTATCTGGCGTTTAGTGTGAAGGGATAGTGATACATATAAAAGGCCTTCTGACTCTTATTGAGATAATAAAATGCTTTGTGTCATTTGGTTACTACCTGATTTGGGTTTTGTGAGTGGTCTTTATATCCTTTACAAGGAAATACCTTCACCATATCCAACAATCATCTTACCACATGCAAAATTCTAATTACACACATTGTATTAGAAATATGTGCCTCTGTGCTCATCAGGAATATTGGTTTGTAATTTTGTGATTTTATAATAATTTCTATATTTCAGAGATTAATATAACTGCATAATTTCCTCCCGTCCCTTGCCCTACAGCCCCTCACGTTTATCATTGATCTTTTCCAAGTTCATGGCTCTCTTTTTTGTTTCTCTGTCTGTGTTTGGTTTTGTGGTAATGCTGCTTCTATAAAAAGTAGTGAGTAATTGTGTCCTTCCCTTGTATGTTTTAAATAGTTTCAAGTCCATTTATTTTAGCCATTCTTTTTTGGCCTGGCACAACTTAGTAGTATACCTGTATTTCCTTTGTTGGGGAGCTTCTATCATTACTGTTCTTTCATCAGGAATTATAAGCAGATATACTTTACTGTATTTCAATTTAAACAGGTAGAAGTCCTTAAAGAGCAAGCACATACAAATCCCTTAAAGAATTACAGGAAAACACCACTAAACAGGTAGGAGTCCTTTAAGAAGAAACACAAAAATCCCTTAATGAATTAGAGAACACAACCAAACAGGTGATAGAACTGAACAAAATCATCCAAGATCTAAAAATGGAATTAGAAACAATAAAGAAAACCCAAAGGGAGACAACTGTGGAGATAGAAACCCTAGGAAAGAAATCAGGAAACAGAATACAAGAATACAAGAATACAAGAGATGAAAGAGAATTTCAGGTGCAGAAGATTCCATAGGGAACATGGACTCAACAATCAAAGAAAATGCAAAATGCACAAAGATCCTAACTCAAAACATCCAGGAAATCCAGGACACAATGAGAACACCAAACCTAAGGAATATAGGTAGACAAGAATGAAGATTTTCACCTTAAAAGGCCAGTAAATATATTCAACAAAATTATAGAAGAAAGCTTCCCTAACCTACAGAAAGAGATGCCCATGAACATACAAGAAGTCTAAAGAACTCCAAATAGACTGGACGAGAAAAAAAATTCCTGCCAACACATAATAATCATAACAACAAATGCACTAAATAAAGACAGAATGTTAAAATCTGTAAGGGGAAAAAGGTCAAGTAACATATACAGGTAGACCTACTAGAATTAAACCAGACTTCTCACCAGAGACTATGAAAGCCAGACGTTCCTGGACAGATGTTATACAGACCCAAAGAGAACACAAATGCCAGCCCAGGCTACTACACCCAGCAAAACTCTCAATTACCNTAGATGGAAAAACCAAAGTATTCCATGACAAAACCAAATTCACACAATATATTTCCACGATTCCAGCCCTTCAAAGGATAATAAAGGGAAAACACCAACATAAAGACAGAAATTATGCCTTAGAAAAAGCAAGAAATTATCCTTCAACAAACCTTAAAGAAGACAGCCACAAGAACAGAATCTCAACTCTAACAACAAAAATAACAGGAAGTAACAATTACTTTTCCTTAATATCTCTGAAAGTGTAATGTATCTCATTCTCGCTGACATTATTTACCCTCCATACATGTGCCCATCCACTTACTCACTCACTTATCCTCTCTCTTTCTCTGTATCTTTCTCTCTGTGTCTCTGTCTCTCCTCCCTTTTTTAGTTTTTTAATTTTATGTGTAATTCATTTTTTTTGAATTTTATTTCTTCTTTTTTTTAAAATTGGAGAATTTCTTTATTTATATTTCAAATGATGCCCCCTTTCCTGATTTCTCCTCCAAAAACTTCCACCCCCTGTATCTTCCCCCAATCCCCTGCTCACCAACCCACCCACTCCCAATTCCTGGCCCTGGCATTCCCCCACACTGGGACAAGGAGCTACCACAGGACCAAGGGCCTCTCCTCCCATTGATGTCTGACTAGGCTATCCTCTGCTACATATGCAGCTGGAGTCATGAGTCCTACCATGTGTAATCTTTCGTTGGTGGTTTTGTCCCTGGGAGCTCTGGGATTACTGGTTAGTTCATATTATTGTTCCTCCTATGGGGCTGCAAACCCCTTCAACCCCTTGGGTCCTTTCTCTGACTCCTTTATTGTGGAAACTGTGCTGAGTCCCATGGATGGCTGTGAGCATCCAGTTCAGTATTGGTCAGGCACTTACAGGAAGTATATCATGGTCCTGTCAGCATGTATTTGTTGGCATCTACAAGAGTGTCAGCTGGAGCAGCTGACGAGCTTGCTAATTTTCAGGTTTGCACCAGAAAGTCCTGTCTTAAGTCCTGTCAGGAGAGTGACTTTTAAATGTATGTATTTCAGGCTTTCACCATTAACAGATTGCATATATACAATCCATTGACTTTTAATAAATTGGTAATTGATATTTTATTGAATGGAGAATTATGAATATAGATTATAAATTCTGTCTTTAATTGACCTTTTTCTTGGGCGCTATTTTAATGATTTAAGTTAGAGTTATATTTTCAGAAACTTTCTAGACAGTTTGGAAATTCGGGTGCTATATGAAGAAAAGCATTTGAGGCTGTATCATATTTCAGATATAAACACCTTGTTTTCTTGAATGTTTTATTTATTGGTTTTTTAAAAAAAACTTTTCTGTTACCAAGATGGTGCCTGTTAACCTAAACACAGATATATATATTATATAAATTGCAAAATATTTCTTAGCTACTTGTGAACAGTGATTTTTTGTCTGAATGAATGTTCATTTATACATAATTCTGATAATTATTTAAACTGTTACTTCATCCTGGAAAAAAATAAACCTTAATATTGAAAGTGAGTAAAAAAAAAAAAAAAGTTTTTTTGACATTTGGTGACTATACATGGGATGGATCCCCAGGTGGGGCAGTCTCTGGATGGTTATTCCTTCAGTCTCTGCTGCACACCTTGTCTCTGTAACTCCTTCTATGGTTATTTTGTACCCCCTTCTAAGAAGAATTGAAGTATCCACACTTTGGTCTTCCTTCTTGTTAAGTTTCATATGGTCTGTGAGTTGTATCTTGGATATTCTGAGCTCTTGTCCACCTATCAGTGAGTACATACCAAGTGTGATTTTTTTATGATTGAGTTAGCTCACTCAGGATGTTATCCTTCATATCCATCCATTTGACTAAGAATTTCATAAAGCCATTTTTTTTAATAGCTGAGTAATTGTGTAAATGTACCACATTTTCTATAACCATTCCTCTGTTGAAAGACATCACGGATCTTTCCAGCTTCTGGCTACTATAAATAAGGCTGCTATGGACATAGTGGAGCATGTGTCCTTATTACATGTTGGAGCATCTTCTGGGTATATGCCCAGGAGTGGTGTTGCTGGGTCCTCAGGTATTACTATGTCTAATTTTCTGAAGAACCACCAAACTGATTTCCAGAGTGGTTGTACCAGTTTGCAATCCCACCAGCACTGGAGGAGTGTTCCTCTTTCTCCACATCCTTGCCAGAATCTGCTGTCACC
>NC_034605.1:31100329-31122988 GCF_900095145.1 Mus pahari | reverse complement strand
CTTCCTTCCTTCCTTCCTGTCTTTCTTTCTTTCTTTCTTTCTTTCTTTCTTTCTTTCTTTCTTTCTTTCTTTCTTTCTTTCTTTCTTTGGCCAATATCTACTTATTAGTGAGTACATATCATGCATGTCCTTTTGGGTTTGAGTTACCTCACTCAGGATAATACTTTCTAGTTCCATCTATTTGCTTATAAAAGTCAGGATGTCCTCATTCTTAATAGGTGACAAATATTCCGTTGTGTAAATGAACCACATTTTCTGCATCCATTTTTCTGTTATGGGACATCTAGGTTATTTCCAGCTTCTGGTTATCACAAATAAGACTGCTATGAACATAGTGGAACATGTGCCCCTGTGGCATGGTGGGGCATCTATGCGTGTGATCCCAAGAGTGGTATAGCTGGGTCTTCAGGTAGATCTATTTCCAATTTTCTGAGGAAACTCCAAATTAATTTCCAGAATGTTTGTACCAGTTTGCAATCCCACCAACAATGGAGAAGTGCTTCTCTCTTTCTTGACCTCCTCTCCAACATGTGTTCTAACCTGACATTTTGATCTTAGCCCTTCTGACTGGTATGAGGTATAATCTCAGGATTGTTTTGATTTGCACTTCTCTGATCACTAAGGACTTTGAACATTTCTTTAGGCATTTCTCGGCCATTTGGGATTCCTCACTTGTGAATTCTCAGTTTATTTCTATTCCCCATTTTTTGATTGGGTTGTTTGGCTTTCGGTGATTAACTTCTTGAATTCTTTATGTATTTTGGATACTAGTCCACTATCAGATGTAGGGATAGTGAAGGTTTTTTTTTTCCCAATCAGTAGGTTGATGATTTGTATTATTGACTATGTCCTTAGCGTTACAAAAGCTTTCCAGTTTTATGAAGTTCCATTTATCAGATCTCGATCTTAGAGCATGAGCCATTGGAGTTCTGTTTAGGAAATTTCTCCCTGTGCCAATGAGTTCAAGGCTCTTTTCTCATTTCTTTTCTATTAGATTCAGTGTATCTGGTATTATGTTGAGGTCCTTGATCCACTTGGACTTAGGCTTTGTAAGGTAACAAATATGGATCTATTTTCATTCTTGTACATACAGACAGCCAGTTAGACCAGCACCATTTATTGAAGATGTTTTCTTTGTTCCATTGTATATTTTTGGCATCTTTGTCAAAGATCAAGTGTCTGTAACTGTGTGGTTTTATTTCTGGGTCTTCAATTCTATTCCATTGATCAACATGTCTGTCTCTGTACCAATACCATGCNNTTTTTATCACTATTGCTCTGTAGTAAAGCTTGAGGTCAGGGATGGTGATTTTCCAAGACACTCTCTTATTGTTAAGAATTGTTTTCACTATTCTGTGGTTTTCTGTTTTTTTTGTTTGTTTGTTTTTTGTTTGTTTGGTTTTTTTTTTGCCATTCTAGATGAATTTGAGAATTTCTCTTTCCAGGCCTTTGAAGAATTGTGTTGAGATTTTGATGGGGATTGCATTGAATCTAGAGACTGACTTTCATAGGATGGCCATTTTTACTATGTTAATTCTGCCAATTCATGAACATAGGCGATATCTCCATTTTCTGAGATCTTTGATTTCTTTCATGAGAGACTTGAAGTTATTGTCATACAGGTCTTTCACTAGTTTGGTTAGAGTTATCCCAAAATATTTTAAAATATTTGTTGGTATTTTGAAGGAAATTTTTTCCTAATTTCTTCTCAGCCTGTTTATCCTTTGTATAAAGGAAGGTTACTGATTTATTTGACTTAATTTTATATTATTTGAGTTAATTTTAATTTATTTGAGTTAACTTTGCTGAAGTTTTTATCAGCTGGAGAAGTTCTCTTGTAGGATATTTGGGTTTGCTTATGTATACCCTCATATTATCTGCAAATAGTCATACCTTTATTTCTTTTAAATGAATATGTATCCCTTTGATCTCTTTTTGTTGTTGTATTGTTCCAGCTAACACTTTGAGTACCATATTGAATAGATATGGGGAGAATGGGCACCATTTTCTTTTCCCGGATTTCAGTGGGATTGCTTCAAATATGTCCCCACTTAAATTGATATTGGCTGTTGGTTTGCAGTAACCTGCTTTTATTACATTTAGGTATGGGCCTTGAATTACTGATCTCTCCACTCCTTTTAACATGGAGGGGGTTTATATTTGACCAATACTTTTTCAGCATCTAAGGAGATGACCATGTGACTATTTCTCTTTTAATTTATTTATATGGTGGATTACGTTAATGGATTTTCATATATTAAACCAACGTTGCATCCCTGGGATGAAGCCAACTGTTCATGGTGAAGGATGGTTTGATGTGTTCTTGGATGCAGTTTGCAAGAATTTTACTTAGTATTTTTTTTTTCTTGACAGGGTTTCTCTGTGTAGCCCTGGCTGTCCTGGAACTCACTCTGTAGACCAGGCTGGTCCTGAACTCTGAAATTTGCCTGTCTCTGCCTCCCAAATGCTGGGATTAAAGGTGTGCACCACAACTGCCCAGCTTATGTAGTATTTTTGCATTGATATTGATGAGCATGATTGTTCTGAAGTTCTCTTTTTTTGGTTGGGACCTTGTGTGGTTTATGTATCAGAGTAATTGTGGCTTCATAGAAAGAGTTAGGTAATATTTCTGTTTCTATTTTATGGAATAGTTTAAGGAAAATTGGTATTAGGTCTTCTTTGAAGGTCTGGTAGAATTCTGCACTAAATCCATCTGGCCCTGGGCTCTTTTTGGTTGGGAGGTTTTTAATTACTTCTATTTTCCTGTGTGATATGGGCCTGTTTAGATAGTTTACCAGCTCTTGATTTAAGTTTGGTATGTGGCATCTGTTTAGAAAACCATCCATTTCATCTAGATTTTCCAGTTTTGTCTAGTACAGTATTTTATACTAGGATCTGATTTTTTTTTGAATTTGCTAAATTTCTGTTGCCATATCTCCCTTTTCATTTTGGATTTTATTAATTTGAATACTGTTTCTAGTCATTATTTCATTTGGCTAAGGGTTTATCTATCTTGTTGATTCTTTCAAATAACCAGCTTTTGGTTTTGCTGATTCTTTGTATTTTTTTTTTTGTTTGTTTCTATTTGATTAATTTTGGCCCTGATTTTGACTATTTCCTGCCTTCTACTCCTCTTGAGTGAGTTTGCTTCTTTTTATTCTAGGGCTCTCAGGTGTGCTGTTAAGTTGTTAGTGAAGGATTTCTCTTGCTTCTTTACCAGGGCACTTAGCACTATGTACTTTCCTTTAAGCATTGCTTTCATTTTCTCCCATAGTTTTGGACACAATCATCATAGTTTATGATGTGTAAACATTTCATTAAATTCCAGGAAGTCTTTAATTTCTTTCTTTATTTCTTCCCTGACAAAATTATCACTGAGTAAAGAGTTGTTCAGTTTCCACATGTATGTGTACGTGGGCTTTCTGTAGTTTTTGCTGTTATTAAAGTCCTGCCTTAAACCATAGTGGTCTTATAAGATGCATGTATTATTTCAGTCTTCTTGTATCTGTTGAGGGTTGTTTTGTGACCAATTATATGGTCGATTTTGAAGAAGGTACCATGAGGTACTGAGAAGAAGATGTATTCTTTTCTTTTAGGGTGAAATGTTTTGTAGATATATTTTAAATCCATTTGGTTCATAATCTCTCTTGGTTTCACTGTGTTTCTGTTTAGTTTCTGTTTCAATGATCTGACGACTGGTGAGAGTGTGTTTTTGAAACTGCCCACTATTATTGTGTAGGGTTCAATGTGAGGTTTGAATTTTAGTAAAGTTTCATTTATGAAATCGGGTGCTATTGCATTTGAGGCATAGATGTTCAGAATTGAGACTTTGTCTTGGTGGATTTTCCCTGTGGTGATTATGAAGTGTCCTTCTTCATCTCACTTGATAACTTTTGGATGAAAATATATTTTATTGAATATTAGAATGTCCACTGCTGCTTGTTTCCTTGGACCATTTGTTTGGAAGACCTTTTTCCATCCTTTTACTCTGAGATAGAACATGTCTTTGTTGTTGAGGTGTGTTTCTTGTATGTAGCAAAATGTTGGATCTTGTTTATGTATCCAGTCTGTTAGCTTATGTCATTTTATAGGTGAGTTGAGTCTATTGATACTGAAAAATATTAAAAAGAGATGACTGTTAGTTCCTGACATGCTTGTTTTTGTAGGTGACTTTATGTGCTTGTGGCTCTCTGTTTTTAACTTAGTTATGAGATGCTTAATATCTTGTCATTTCTTTGGTGCATGTATCTTCCTTGTGTTGGAATTTTCCTTCCAGGATCCTCTGTAGGGCTGGGTTGGTAGATAGATACTATTTGAATTTGGTTTTGTCCTGGAATATATTGTTTTCCCCATCTATGTTGATTGAGAGTTTTGCTGGGTATAATGTCCTGGGCTAGCATTTGTGTTGTTTAGAGTCTGCATGACCTCTGACCAGGCTCTTCTGGCTTTTATAGTCTCTGTTCAGAACTCTGGTATAATTTTGATAGGTCTACCTTTGTATATTATTTGGCCTTTTTCCCTTGCAGTTTTAAATATTCTTTCTTTACTCTGTGCATTTAGTATTTTGATAAATTTGTGACAAGAAGATTTTCTTTTCTAGCCCCAATTATTTGGTGTTCTATAGGCTTCTTGTACCTATATGTCCATCACTTCCTCTATGTTGGGGAAGTTTTCTTCTATGATTTTGTTGAAGACATTTTCAGGTACTTTGAGAATGTTAGTTCTCCTCTATTCGAATTATTCTTAGATTTGGTCTTTTCATTGTGTCCTGAATTTCCTGGATGCATTAGGTTAGGAGTTTTTTATGTTTTGAATTTTCTTTGATAGTTCTGTCAATCTCTTCTACTGTATCTTCTACACCTGAGATTCTCTCTTTTATCTTTTGTATTCTTCTTGGTTTCACTGGTAATACTTATATCTGTAACTCCTGACTTCTTTCCTTGATTTTCCATTTCCAGATTTCCTCCATTTGTGTTTTATTATTTCTACTTCCACTTTTAGGTCTTGGATAATTTTACTCAATTCATTTACCTGTTTGCCTGTGTTTTCCTGCATTTCTTTTAGTGAGTTACTGATATCCTCCTAAGGACTTTATTATCTTCATGAGATAGGATTTTAGGACAGATTCTTAATTGTCAGGTGTGGTGGTATATTCAGGGCTTGCTGTGGTAGGAGAAATGATGCCCACATGTTTTGGCTTCTGTTGCTTATGGTCTTGCACTTGCCTTTCACCATCTGGATATCCCTGGTGTTGGTTTAACTGGGTGACTATATGGAGTCTGCATCTTTTGTCCTTTGGTTGCTTTAGGTCTCTTGCTTGCCTAGTGGCCCTGATTGTATAGGACCACCTGTGGTGTCTTCCAACTGGAGGTTCCTCACAGGGGCAGAGATGACCTATTGCCCAGGATGCAGTAGATTTCCTGGGAGGCCTTCAGACTGTTGTGTCTTCTGTTGAGCAATCAAGCTGTTGTCCAACTGTGCTGAGTGCAGCCAATACTCAACTGCTCTGACAACAATGAATCTTTAACTGCCCTGAGAGAAGTGTCTTCAGCTGCTCTGAATGCAGAAGGTCCTTGCTACAGATGGACCTCAACTGGGTCATCAATCTTCAGGAAAACAGGATTCCGGTGGTTACAGGCTGGCAAGGAGTTGGCAAGAAATGACAAACAAATACAAACACAAGGCAGTGTGGTATCTGAATGTAATTTGTCAAATTGAGCAACAGACTTTTAATACAGAAGAAAATAGGGAAGTTAGGTGACACATCAACAAGGTACAATTAGGTTACTGGATGCTTAATGACTAACACAAAACAGAGGAATGCAAACATAAAGACAAGCAGGAACTGGGCAATAAAACAACTGAGACAAATTCAGCTCTATCTAAGGTCAGCTATATTCATAGAAGCCAGGTGTGAGGTCTTTACACTCTCAGGGCAAGGACTTTCATGTCCAAGCCATAGTTCTAATTAGGGAGTTCCACTCTAGCTAACCTTCTCATGAATAACACAATATTTTAGTTCTTCCTCAAATCACAGCCCGAGCTACTTCCTAAACCATTGTAAATTCTTGTATATGTGAGTAGCTCGGCTTTTATTCTAAATGATTGTGTGTGGGGACTTTCTGTTAATAAGTAATATAGTCTGCCATACATAACTATAATAAGACTTCTAACCTTACTTTGCTAAGCTTGTCCTGAGATTTCTAACTCTATGTAGTAGAGAGTAATGCCTGATTTCTTTCACTATCTCTCTTACAATACTAGAGGCAATTCTGAATGTCACTGAATAGCCAACATTCTTACTGAATTCCAAGCCAAAGGTTGGCTCAAGGACTACTTCGGTCATTGGTGAAGGTCAGGAAGCAAAGTTCTATTTTGCTTAGGTATTTGGCAAGTCATTGCTTGGAGGCACCTATAATAAAACAATACTGAAAGAAAGCACACAGATCCATTCACAAGAACAAGTTTGGAGCATTCATTATACAGGATGCCATGGTTCCAGGAGACTAAGTTTCTGTGAACATTTTGCCTGGGGACTGTGTCCATCTTTTGGACTGTCACAAGGTTCACTACTGAAGTGGATGTAGCAGGTCCTCTAGAATGGATGGGAATGTGCAGTCTTCAGGGGAATAGACCAACTAGGGATCTGCCCCAGCAGCAAGGACCAGGCAGCCCTCTCTCTCTTTCTTCCAGTCATTCATACAGTCTCATACAATCCTTAGTCTTGTATCTCCTTATCTCCTTTGTCCTGTCTGCTTCTTTCTCAGTAGAGTCATGGCCTGTTCATGGTTTTGTTGTTGTTGTTGTTGTTGTTTGTGTGTGTGTTTTGTTTTGTTTTGTTTTGTTTTTGGTTTGTTTTGTTTGTTGGTTTGTTTTGGTTTGTTTTTTCGAGACAGGGTTTCTCTCTGTAGCCCTTCCTGTCTTGGAACTCACTTTGTAGACCAGGCTGGTGTCGAACTCAGAAATCTGCCTGCCTCTGCCTCCCAAGTGCTGGGATTAAAGTTGTGCTACACCACGCCCGGTTCCCTGTTCATGTTTTATGATACCAAAATTGCTCCTATCTAAAAGAAATACAGGTATGAAAATGGAGCAGAAATTGAAGGAATGGCTGATCAGTAACTGACTTAACTTGATATCTTTTCCATAGGCAGGCACCAATCCCTGTCACTGTTACTGATGTTATGTTTTACTTGCAGAAAGAAGCTGTTGTCTAGAATGGCTGTTCTCCAAGATGTTGTACACATCAACTGACTGAGACAGATGCAGCTACTCATAGCCAATCTTTTGACTGAGGTCAGGGTTCCCCATGGAACAGTCAGGGGAAGTGTTGAAGGGGTTAATGACATTGCAACCCAATAGAAAGACCAACAGTGTCAAGTAACCTAGACATCTGGGGGCTCTCAAAGACTTAACCGCCAACAAAATAACATACACAGGTGGTTCTGAGGCCTCCCACACAAATATAGTAGAGGGCTAGCTTGTCTATACTTAGTAGGAGAGGATATGCCTAATCCTGGAGAGACTTGATGCCCTAGGGTGGGTGAATATCCAGGGAGCACCCTTTCAGAGGTATGGAGGGGCACTTTTAGAATAAATAAATGAAATAACTAAACAATAAAACAATATCTCATATCCTTTTTACTACATTGCAGAGCACTTCCTGATTTTTATTGGGAGGTCTTGTAACAATATATGAGTTTTTTTTCTCATTTTCTTTATGTAACATTTCTTAATCAGTCTCCTGAGCATATTTAGCCACATTCCTTTTTGCACCAAAATATGCTGATGTTCTGTTGTTCTGTGCCATATACATAAGCTTTCCAGATTGATATACATCACACAACTTAATAGAAGCTTTATTTTCTATGGTTTTAAAATTATGTCATGTTTCTGCCATGAAACTTTAGATATATCAAATATTTTCTTTAAAAGTGAGTGTCCCTCAGTTGCCTGTTGTTTTTTGTGTGGCAGTGAGGACCCCAGCTTTAACACTGCTATCTTTGTTCAACTCATATTTGAGCTGTCACACTGGCAAGAATTTATAGGTGTTAACATTTATCATTCCTATAGGATGCAATTTCAAAAATAATTGCCATTATATGGCTTTTACAGCATTCCCACCCCAAATTCTACAATGAGCTCTGAACCTCCAATGCTAATGTATTACAGATGTATTTTCTGGGACTGGGCTCTAAATCTGTATTTTGATTGACTGTAGTTTTATGTAACAATAATCCAATAAATTAACAGATCATAGTACAATAAAATAAGAAATAAACTTATCAAGAAACTGTACAATCCATAAAAATACATAGAATCACCTGGCATGGTGGCATATGTCTTTAATCCCAGGACTTGGGAGGCAGAGGCAGGCAGATTTCTGAGTTCGAGGCCAGCCTGGTCCCCAACGTGAATTCCAGGACAGCCAGGGCTATACAGAGAAACACTGTCTCGAAAAACCAAAAACAAACAAAAAACAAAAAACAAAAAAAAACCCAAAAAACAAAAAACCCAGAAACAAAAACAAAAACAAAAACAAAAAACAACAACAACAAAAATCCATAGAATCAATAAATAAAACCATTGATAATCATCACACTTAAGCTATGACTGAAGAAGAAAAGCACAGGGGCAATGTCCCCTTTCATACTAAGCAGAATGACAGACAATGGGTTGCTTCATCAGAGTTTCCTGTCAGATATCGCTAGAGTTTCTCCAAGTTAAAGTTACTATGGTTTTAGTACACACATCATATGAAGATTGCATTTTTTAAAATTATCATAGAGAAAAGAAGGACATTTTAGGAATAGAAAAATAAAAACATGCAGAATATACCATAGTTGGGCTTTTGACACATCATGAAGTGATTTTGACTAACTAATACTCAAATACAAAATATACTAAAACAATTTTTAACTTTTTAAATAATTTAATCTTTTTTACAATCCAGACTCTATCCCCAACCCAAGTCCACTCTCTGACTGTTCTACATCCCATATTTCCTTCCCCCATTCCCCAAAGGATGAGCTAACCTCTCATCCACACCACACCAGACATCACCATTCCCTGGGGTCTCAAATCTATTGAGGGTTAGGTGCCTCTTCTCTGGCTGAGTCTATACCCAGGAATCCTCTGCTGTATATGTGTTGGGGGCCTCATATCAGCTGCTGTATGCTGCCTGGTTGGTAGCTCAATGTCTGAGAGATCTCAGGGTTCCAGTTTAATTGAGATTGCTGGTCCTCCTACAGGGCTTCTCTTCTTTTCAGCTTCTTCCAGTTTTTCCCTAGTTCAACCACAAGGATCACCAGTTTCTGCTCATTGGTTGTATGCAAATATCTGCATCTGAAACTTGCAGCTGCTTTTTGGTTGGGTCTACAAGAGGGCAGTCATGATAGGCCGCTTTTGTTGAGCACATCATAGCATGGGCAATATTGTCAGACCTGGGGCCTCCCCTTGAGCAGGATCCAAATTTGGGCCTGTCACTGGACTACCTTTTCCTCAGATTCTTCATTTTTGTCCTTGCAATTCTTTCGGACAGGAACAATTCTTGGTCAGAGATTTTGACTGTAGGATGGCAACCACCTCCCTCCACTTGATATCCTGTCTTTCTAGTAGTGGTGGGCTCTACACTGTCACTTTTCCCAATGTAAAACATTTAAGCTAAGGTCCATCCCTTACAGTCCTGAGAGTCTTTTACCTACTGAGTCTCCAGTACATTCTAGAGGGTCCCCCAACCAAATACCTCTCAAGGTTGCCAGTTTGCACTCTTTCTTCAGGTCCTCAGGACTTCAGTCCTATTTCCCCCACCTAATATCATTTCTCTTCTCCTCTTTTCCTATCCCTGTCCCCTGTCCCGTTTCTTTTTTTTTTTTTTTTAATTCTTTTTTTAAAATTATTTTATTAGATATTTTCTTCATTTACATTTCAAATGCTATCACAAATGTCACCTATACCCATCCCCCAACCTTCTCCCCTGCCCACTCACTCCCAATTCTTGACCCTGGTGTTCCTCTGTATGGGTCATCTAAAGTTTGCAAGACTAAGGGGCCTCTCTTCACAACAATGGCTGACTAAGCCATATTCTGCTATATACGCAGCTAGAGACACGAGATCTGGGGGTACTGATCAGTTCATAATTTTGTTCCACCTATAGGGTTGCAGACCCCTTCAGTTCCTTGGGTAATTTCTCTAACTCCTCCATTGGGGTCTCTGTGTTGTATCCTGTAGATGACTGTGGGCATCCACTTTTATATTTGCCAGGCAACGGCATAGCCTCACAAGAGATACCTATATCAGTGTCCTTTCAGCAAGTTCTTGCTGGCATATGGAATAGTGTCTACATTTGGTCGCTGATTATGGGATGGGTCCCTGGGTGGGGCAGTCTCTGGATGGTCTACCCTTTCATCTTCGCTCCAAACGTTGTCTCTGCAACTTCTTTAATAGGTATTTTATTCCCTATTTAGGGAAGGAATGAAGTATCCACATGTTGGTTTCCTTCTTGATTTTCTTGTGTTTTGAAGATTGTATCTTGGGTATTCTAGGTTCTGGCCTAATATCCACTTATCAGTGAGTGCATATCAAGTGAGTTTTTTTGTGATTGGGTTACTTCACTCAGGATGATATCCTCCAGATACATCCATTTGCCTAAGAATTTCATAAATTCATTGTTTTTAATAGCTGAGTAGTACTCCACTGTGTAAGTGTAATACATTTTCTGTATCCATTCCTCTGTTGAGGGACATCTGGGTTCTTTCTAGCTTCTGGCTATTATAAATAGGGCAGCTATGAACATAGTGGGGCATGTGTCCTTATTACCAGTTGGAACATATTCTGGGTATATAACTAGAAGAGGTGTGCTGGATCTGCTGAGAGTACTATGTTCAGTTTTCTGAGGAACTGCCAGACTGATTTCCAGAGTGGTTTTACAAGCTTGCAATCACACCAGCAATGGAGGAGTGTTCCTCTTTCTCCACAACCTCGCCAGCATCTGCTGTCTCTTGGATTTTTGATCTTAGCCATTCTGACTGGTGTGAGGTGAAATCTCAGTGTTGTTTTGATTTGCATTTCCCTGATGATTAAGGATGTTGAACATTTTTTCAATTTCTTCTCAGCCCTTCGGAACTCCTCAATTGAGAATTCTTTGTTTAAATTCTTTGTTTAGCTCTGTACCCAATTTTTTAATGGGTTATTTGAATTTCTGGAATTGAGCTTCTTGAGCTCTTTGTATATATTGAATATTAGTCCCCAATCAGATTTAGGATTGGTAAAAATTCGTTCCCAATCTTTTGGTGGCCTCTTTGTCTTATTGACAGTATCTTCTGCCCTTACTTTTTTCTTCTTCCCAATTGGGATTGAGGCATCCTCACTGGGCCCGTAGGCCTGTTAATTTTCTTGAGTACTGTGGATTATATCCTAGGTATTTTGTACATTTTGGCTAAAATCCCCTTATTAGTGAGTTCCTTCCACTCATGTCCTTTTGGGTCTGAGTAACCACACTCAGGACAATATTTTCTAGTTCCATCCATTTGCCTGCAAAACTCAGATGGTTCTCATTCTTAATATCTGAGACATATTCCTTTTTATACATGCACCACATTTTCTCTATTCATTCTTCTGTCACGAGACATCTAGGTTGTTTCCAGCTTCTGGCTATGATAAATAAGGACTATATAAACATAATGCAGGATGTGCATCTGTGGAATGGTGGGGCATTTGGGGGCATATGCCCAAGAGTGGTATAACTGGATTTTCAGATAGATCTATTTCCAATTATCTGAGGAAACTCCAGATAGATTTCCAAAGTGGTTGTACCAGTTTATAATTCCACCAGCAATGGAAGAGTGTTCCTCTTTCTCCACAACCTCACCAATATGTGCAGTCACTTGAGGTTTTATCTTAGCCATTCTGATTGGTGTAAGGTGGAATCTCAGAGTCATTTTGATTTGATTGATTTCTGTGATCACTGAGGACTTTGAACATTTCTTTAAGTGCTCCTCAGCCAATGAAGATTCCACAGCCATGAATTCTTTGTTTAGTACTATACCCCACTTTTGATTGGGTTGTTTGGCTTTGTTGGGGTTAGTTTCTTTATATATTTTGGATATTAGCGCTCTATCAGATGTGGGGTGAATGAAGATTGTTTCCCCCAATTTGTAGGTTGTCAATTTGTACTATTGGCTATGCCATTTGCCTTAAAGAAACTTTCTAGTTTCATGAGGTCCCATTTATCAATTCTTGATCTTGAGAGTGAGCCATTGAAGTTCTGTTTAGGAAATTTCCCCTTATGCCAATGAGTTCAAGGCTCATTCCCACTTTCTCTTCTATGAGACTCAGTGTATCTGGTTTTATGTTATGGTTCTTGATCCACTTGAACTTGAGCATTGTACAAGATGAAAAATATGGAACTATTTTCATGTTTCTACACACAGACTGCCAGTTAAACCAGCACCATTTATGGAATATGCTTTCTTTTTTTCCCATTGTATATTTTTATCTTCTTTGTCAAAGATCAAGTGTCCATGAGTGTGTGGTTTTATGTCTGGTTCTTTAATTATATTTCATTTATTAACATGTCTTTGTCTGTACTAATACCATGCAGTTATTATCACTATTGATCTGAAAAATTTTAATTCTTAAAAATAATCTTTTTGAAAATTTTACACATGAATTCTGTGTATCTTTATTATGCCCATTTCTTGCCCTATCTCCTCGAAATTTTCTTGAGTCTATGTAAGAAGGGAGTCATACAGCAATTGTATTGGAGTGGCTATGTGTTCACAGTTAACATTGCATCTGAAGGACAGTCAGGATTTTAGGAAGCATTAAAAAAAATGTGTGTCTTTGGTTAGGATACATGAATTGGTTAATATGTTTACACTTTGAGTGTAATAACTTTGATTTTCATTACTTTTCTGTGAATAAAATTTTGAGTTTATTGAAGTAAAGTGTAAATATATTGTTAAACTTAACTTCTCATGTTGAGTTAAATTGAGTGGTCAACCTAACTTTATTGATATATATTCTATTCAAAGAACAAAAGATGAATAGGCTTTTTAGATTTGGAAATTTCTGAAGAGAATTCTTTTATTTTTAAAAAAGAGACCAATTAAGCAAAACATGCATTCAAAAACTATACAATTAAAAGAAAGTTCTCAGCAATGGACTGTCATGGACAATTGCCAAAGAAGACTGTGTAGACACACACTTAGCAATCTTGCCCAGTTATGCGGCACATCAATGCACTGAGATGATATTTAATGTAGAATATATCAACACGTAGGCAGTGAGAAAGGTTGAACATTGCCAAAAATTTTTTACTTGTGTCAGTTGATCTTAGGCCTGGAAGATATTCCCATATGATAGATTTTTCCCAAAATGTTACATTAGGATAAACCTAAAAATCAAAATAATTGAAGGTTACTTGATTGTATTATTAGTGTTCCTTTTCTTCTTGTTTCTTAGGTATTCAGTTAGAGAAATACTTTCAGAGATATGATACTTCCATCAAAGTTATGTGTTTCATTATCTATGAAAAGAGACTCTCAAATGGACTTTTAGAATCTAAAGTGAAGATGCACATGCATTTGTTCTAAAATGGAATTGATCGCAGAGGAAGTATGCTGTTTCAGAAACAGAACAGTGGGAAATCTGTTCGATTCTGGGACAATAGAGGAGCTCATATCAGTTTATCACTCAGGAAATTCTTACATGTTCTTTCATATATATTTCACAAAAGATGACATGGACCACCATTCTTTTAAACATTTCAACTCTACCAATTCTACATGCACTATACATACAAAAATATGATGAATATCAGATGGTGATTTAATATTCAGAGCCAAGAGAAGACTATGATTGAAAAACCCGAGTTCTTTTCACTCCAACAAGAAAGGTGTCCTCTAAGTCTCTATGAAGAAGAGTTTTGTCTCATTCTTATCCTCAGGGTAGAAGGTGATGAGAAGCATGTCTGAGAATTTTTGAGATGCCAGCAACCCATTAGAGCAGTGGCTCTCAACCTTTCTAATGCTATGAATTTTTAGTATAGTTCCTCATGTAGTGATAAACCTAACCATAAAATTATTTTTGTTGCTACATTATAACTGTAATTTTGCTACTGTATTTAACTGTACTATAAATATCAGATTTGCAGGACATATGATATGCTGTTCTTGTGAAAGAGTCATATTCCCCCCAAAGAAGTCATGACATACAGGTTGAGAAAAACTCTCTTAGGGGAAGATTGTCCACAAGGTCAGATATCTACTTTCACTCTGGAAAAACAAGCAACTTGAGAATTTTTTTCTAATTTACACAACCCATTTTTTTTCTTGTATAAGAATAACTAATGGGAAATTGCTCACCTTGTTGAATATCCACCTAAGGTCATCATAGATTTCTCTGAATTTCAATTCTATCTCCTGAGCTTTTGAGAAGATAGATTCAGGGACATCTTGCATGGTACTCAGTACCTCCACGAGATGGTATACAGGATTGATCCACGCATTCATAAAATTGAGCATCATTTTTAAATACCTTTTTGTCTGAGAAAACACAGTAAAACCATATTAAAAGAATTTCCGTGAAGGAAGTTTGTTGCATTTAATGTCATGTAAAGAACCTAAATTGAAATATATTTTTATTATGTATATATGACCTATGTTATATTTAAAAATTATTCCATTATCTGCAAAGTAAAACAAATTATGATCTATATCAATTACAGTTTTTCTGAGGTTAGGCCATCATGTTTTGTTCTCCCCTAAGAAATTCTAACAGATTCCTTATAGCAAGATCATTATTTAGCTACTTGTTTATCAATTGGTAAAATAGGTCTTGCTGGGAAACATTATTGGCCAAAAATATTTGACTTGGGAAAGATAGATTCACCAGCTGGTGACAATTGGTTCAAATCATTTCCACTCAGGTATTCATTCACTGCAATAACGTATGGCATTCATTCATGAACACATTTATGAGTTTTGGTGAATTTAAGAAATTAGAATAAAGATACAATGAAAAGAGCAGGTTATTTATTATTGTGCTTTCCCCTTTCCTCTGACAGAATATATTAGTTAGCATGTATAGGTGAAGAACATAGCATTGGCTTTAATAATGGAATCAGTGTAACTCACAAAAGAATTTTGCCACCACTTGCAGGGTGTGGTGGCACGTGCCTTTAATCCAAGCACTCAGGAGTTAGAGGCAAAGGCAGGTGGATTTCTGAGTTCCAGGACAGCTTGGTCTACAAAGTGAGTTCCAGGACAGCCAGGGCTATACAGAGAAACCTGTCTCAAAACAAAAACAAAAACAAAAACAAAATAAACAAAAAAATAAAAAGAAAAAAAAAAAGAATTTTGCCACTCTAGTTCTTATTTGATTTAATCTATTCATTGTATTGATGCTTGTTAGTTTCCCCAGTGGTCATGAATATGAGGATAGACTGGAGCGCATCTATTAAAATGGAAAGAGATAAAGACTATTAAGTGCACATTGGCATTCTTAAAGTCTGTGCAGGGGTAAATATACTGCACTACTTTTCAAAACATGTTATTTTTGTTGTTGTTGTTGTTTAGTGACTCAAATAAATGTCATTTGTAGTTAAGATTTTGTGAGGGTAATATATAGCAATGCTAAAAATAAATAATTTGTTGCATGTCTAGCAACAGCTCTCAAGAAAATTTTACTCATTTCTATGGACTCATTTTCTTTTATTCTTTTCAAATAATATGCAAATTATATCATATTAACATGTGCTATTAAAAGGAATTGGGAAAATGTGGTGATATCAATCATAAAATAGAACTACTATGATAAGTGTATCTTCTCATTATGAATTTGGGCATTGTTGCATCCTAAGGAATATAAAATAGTATTTCACAGGACTACTCTGCTCAGCTGGTTTTCAGATAAGGCCTAGAGAATCTCTGAGGGATGATGAGATAGGTAAACATAGAAATAGAATCAGCACAGATTTGAAAACCAAGAAGCAGGTGATAGTGTTCGGTAACATAGGATATCACCATGCAGAAGCAATTTTGCAATAGATAATTAATGCAGTCATGTCGTTATCACTAAGGTAGGAATGAGTATATAACCATAGATAGCCAACTTATCTCAAAGCATCCTAAAAAGGAGGATTTAAAATTTATTGGCAAGTCATTGCTAAAATACAATTCTTAAAATAGTCTATTCTATTTGAGTATCTGCTGCACAATTACTGGGTATTTTTTTAAATAATTTAGTAGCAATTTTATATTTTTTTTTATATTTCACCTCCATTTTTTCTGCAATCAAGATTACTGAATCTATCATAATGCATGCCCTAACTGACAGCAGCAAACACTCAGGGAATTACTTCTGGTGTTCTTTAAAAAAACAAAACAAAACAAAACAAAACAAAACAAAACAAAACAAAACAAGAAGGACACTTACCTTGAGATTTTCATGTTCAGGTCCATGAGCTGGTGGGATTGTGACATTAGAAAAGCAGTGATTTCTGGCTCTGAGAACCTCCCCATCATGCCTATACATGCGTGCAACCTGCAAATAAAAACAAAATTCATTTAGAAATTAGAAATTATATGAATGAATCGATGACCAGAATACTAGTATATTTTATTGAATTTATAAAATATAACAGTAAGTATTTCATAGAAAAACAGGTATTAAGAAATTAAGAAAGTGCCAATTACCCAATTCAGTGTCTATTTATTGTATCTGCAATTTAGTTCGGGTTTTCACTAACTTTTGAATACTTAAATTCTTCCTCTATTATTCTCCTTTTTTTTCATCTTTCCTAAAAGTTCCTATTTGAAAGGCAAACACAGAAGGGAGTAAATTTATCAAGTATTCAATTTTTAATTATCATCTTTCTATACTATCTCTGCACAAAGCAATAAAATATGTTTATTAGTTTTCCTATTTTGTGTCAATAAATACTGATACATTCTTATCCAGACATCAAAATTATAGCTTTATTAATGTAATAATATATACATATAGCTGTGCAGTTTATAATAGAATGCCATTGTGTGCATGAGTACAAAAATCACTCACAAAATGGACTATTTTACCATGAACTCTATATAACTCTAAGTCAACAAAATATATAAATTAACAATTCATATTGTGTGTTTGATTAATGATTGAATAATTGTGGAAGTTTTAAATTTACTAAAACATATTTTAGAATATAATATTTATTTCTAATAATCAGCTATTTCCTCTAAGTTTGATGGATTATTGTTACAGTTAAGAAGTCGAAGAATTGTCAGTTAAGGGCAAGAAATAAAAATATTGTATAGTGCTTTCTCATCGCAGTTGAAATTATTAACATGAGGGTCCTTTGGGGGAGTGACCAGAAGATAATGAGGTACTTACAAGTGTTTCAAATTGTCCAGATGAGAATGGGTTGTGGTACTGTGTCATATTGAGGAAAAAATAACCTCTAGTTAGTAGAAAATAAAAACAAAAAAACCAAAAAGCAGCATGAAGACATGTTTATTGCAAGCAGAAATACATTTTCTTGATGTCCATCATATAGAAGATTTCCCCACTTCTGTCTTTTTTTTTTTCTGACCTTGAGAAATTACCTGTAACTATAAGCAAGAAAGGAATGGATGCACTCCTATTCCTTCACAGACATTGGACAAATTCTGTTACTGAAAACCTTCAAACCACAATTCTTAGCAATTAGGGGCTTCTTGAAATTATAGACTTACTTTCTTTCTTTCTTTGTTTCTTTGTTTCTTTCTTTCTTTCTCTCTCTCTCTGTCTTTCTTTCTTTCTTTCTTTCTTTCTTTCTTTCTTTCTTTCTTTCTTTCTTTCTTTCTTTCTTTCTTTCCTTTCTCCTTTCTACCCTCCTGCTTTCCCTTCATCCCACCCCTTTTCATTCCTTCCTTCCATCTTTCCTTTCTTCCTATCTTTTCCTACTTTTCTTTCTCTTTCTTTGTTTCTTTGTTTCTTTCTTTCTTTCCTTCCTTCCTTCCTCCTTTCTTTCTTTCTTTCTTTCCTCCATTCTTTCTTTTTTCTTTCTTTCTTTCTTTCTTTCTTTCTTTCTTTCTTTCTTTCTTTCTTTCTTTCTTTCTTTCTTTTCTCCTTTCTACCCTCCTGCTTTCCCTTCATCCCACCCTTTTTATTCCTTCCTTCCATCTTTCCTTCCTTTTTCTTGCTTATCTATCTATCTATCTATCTATCTATCTATCTATCTATCTATCTATTTATCTATTTGTCTTTCTTTCTTGATTTCTTTCCTTTTCATATAATTCAGTTTATCTATTTTATGCATATACACGTCACTGTAATACACATCTGGTACCATGAATATCCACAGTGTGCTAAATGGACATAGTCAAAGGAAATTTATGATCCTGAATACAGCAATAGAAAATGAGAATTCTTCTCCTAGTATCAGTAATTGGTACCTCGTTTACCTATGAAGATGGATTTTTCTGATATTTGAATCATGATGAGTGTCTTGAGTAATAGTGAAGTTCAAGCATTGACATGGATGTTGAGGTACTTACAAACTCTTCATGCATTTTATCAGCAAGAATATTGATGACTTCAGCTCGCTGGAGGGCATTCTTAAGTGTGATCACAATGGGATCTGAGCAGCCCTCCTCTTCTGATTGACATTCAGGAATTGATGCAGCTTTCTCCCACAGAAGCAAGTTTGATACCAACAGCAGCAGGAGTGCCCCTGCTACATAGAAATAAGAGACACTTAGGGGTCATGCTTAAAATCTGAGTTTTAATAGAGCCAACTGATTAAGGAAAGTTTTATCTGGGCAAAGTTTTCTTTAATGAATGACTTGGCATTTGATATCCAGAATGGCAGATAAAAAACATTGTGAGTACTTAGTCCAGTAATTGTGTTTTTCTGTATAATACTTGGAGAAGCAGATGGTATCACAATTTTTTACTGTTTTCAAAGTGATTCTAAATTTTATTAGTATCGAACACAAATTAATTCAGTATTGTTCTTAAAGTAATTTTTAGATGGTTTAGTTTCATTGTAGTTTAAGCTCATTTTTAGTTATCAAAACTTATGACAAATTTGTAGTTTTTAAACTTCAATCTGATGTCAATATTTTGACACATGGGACAAAGACAGTGCATTTTAACTGTTTGCTTCTTCTTCATGTTTGAAAATAAATAAACAGGGGATGATCACTAATACAGAAAATGATGAGAATATTATCCTGAAGAAAAGGATGCCAGCTTGCAACTGCTAACTTATGATAAAACTCTATCAGTGTTCATTGCATCAAAAACTTCAGATCATTTTCTTTAAAATTGATCTGAATAATAATTCTGTGAGAAGGTTTGATTCTCATAATAGTAATCTGAATATATTCATAAAGGAGATGTCTTATATGGTGACATTTTTTCCTAATGGCATATTATTGATGATATAAAAGTCAGAACAACAACTGTTAGTACTTTCTCCCTCACTTTTTCATAGAACTCCATGTCTTTGCTCCAGAAAACACAGATACTATCCTGAGACTGCTTTATCAAAGATCATCATTACTTCCAAATTATCACTATGCTGTCACAGAAGAAGCTTTTATAGCTTGTTTTGATCTGCTTTCTTTTTCTCTATAACACTCAATTTTAAAAGTTGTGACAATGATCAGGATTAGCCTCAACTTTCACACAACTACTCATGAGGCACCACAAGAGGAGCCTTATACTTAAGCATGAGGGAATGTAGTATAATAAGATGAAGAATGAATATAAGCACTAGAGGTCCAGAATGCTTGATGTAAGAAATTTTTCATTATTTGATTACTCATCACCAATTGTCCAGCCCTAAAATACAAGGATATGAGCAACATGAAAGGAATTAATAGGTTGTCTATATGCATCTACAAATGTAACAATAATGATTAATGAAAAAAAGTCCCTGAATTTGAAAGGGACCATGGGAAAGTGTTTTTGAGGAGTAGGAAGAGTGCTATAATAGAGTATTCATGCATGAAATTCTCAACAAAATTAGAAACTTAAAAATGTTTTCCTGATCTCTCCTCATAACCACAGCAGAGGCACCTGAGAGCTCCGGAGGACTCTCCACATTGCAGTTACTTGGGATCACAGGTCCTTGGGATCACTGGTGAGTGGAATGCAACATCAACTCCAGAGAACCCAGGAGGAGCTTGTGCCAGCAGGAACAGGGACAAAGAATCATCACCCACCAAGAGGCGGTGTTCCAGTCTGGTTGGGACCACCCCTGACAGCTCTCTTCATAAACCCACTGGAGGCAGCTGAGCACTTTGGAGGACTCTCCACACCACAGGCCTTTGGGATCATGGGTCTGCGGGATGACAGGAGGAGAGTCAGCCTAAAGGGAGGGCTCTGACCCCAGGACTCAGAAGGAGGATCAGAGCTCCAGACTTCTGGATACATGCCCTGCAAGAGGAGAGCTTGCCTGCAGAGAGCGTTCTGACCACAGGGATGCAGATGAGAGTTGGATATCCAGGAGTGCTGACAGAGGCTAACAGGATCAGAGGAGGATCAAACTCCAGCCAGAGACAGCTTGAACATTAACACCAGAGATTTCCAGATGGCAAAAGGCAGACGTAAGAATCTTACTAACAGAAACCAAGAACACTGGGCACCATCAGAACCCAGTATGCCTACCACATCGAGTCCTGGATTCTCCAACACACCCAAAAAGCAAGATGTGGATTTAAAACCATATCTCATGATGGTGGGAGAAGATTTGAAGAAGGACATTAATAACTCACTCAAAGAACTACAGGAGAACAATGTTAAAAAAGTAGAAGCTATTAAAGAGGAAGCACAAAAAATCCCTCAAGGAATTACAGGACACCACTGCTAAACAGGTAGAAGTCCTTAAAGAATTACAGGCAAACACTACTAAACAGGTAGAAGAAACAAAAAAATCCCTTAAAGAATTACAGGAAAACACAACAAAAACAGGGGATGGATTAGAACAAAACCATTAAGGATCTGAAAATGGAAGTAGAAAAAAAATAAAGAAAACCCTAAGGGAGACAACTCTGGAGATAGAAACCCTGGGAAAGAAATCAGAAAACATATGTGAGCATCAACAACAGAATACAAGAGACAGAAGAGAGAATCTCAGGTACAGAAGGTTCCATAGGGAACATGGACACAACAATCAAAGAAAATGCAAAATGCAAAATGCAAAAAGATCCTAACTTAAAACATCCAGGAAATTCAGGACACAATGAGAACACCAAACCTCCATATAATAGGAGTAGATGAGAATGAAGATTTTCAACTTAAAGGGCCAGCAAATATCTTCAACAAAATTATAGAAGAAAACTTGCCAAACCTAAAGAAAGAGATGCCCATGAAAATACAAGCAGCCTTCAGAACTCCAAATATACTGGACCAGAAAAGAAATTCCTCCCAACACATAATAATCAGAACAACAAGTGCACTAAATAAAGACAGAATATTAAAAGCAGTGAGAGAAAAAGTTCAAGTAACATATAACGGCAGGCCTATTAGAATTACTCCAGACTTCTCACCAGAGACAATGAAAGTCAGAAGATCCTGGACAGATGTTATACAGACACTAAGAACACAAATGCTAGCCCAGGCTACTATACCCAGCAAAACTCTCAATTACCATAGATGGAGAAACCAAAGTATTCCATGGCAAAACCAAATTAACACAATATCTTTCAACAAATCTAGCCCTTCAAATGATAATAAAGGGAAAAACACCAACACTGAGAAACTACACCCTAGAAAAAGGAAGAAAGTAATGCCTCAACAAAACCGAAAGAAGACAGCCACAAGAACAGAATCCTAACTTCAACAACAAAAATGACAGGAACCAAAAATTACCTTTCTTTGATTTCTCTTAATATCAATGGACTCAATTCCCCAATAAAAAGACACAGACTAACAGACTGGCTACACAAAATGGATCCCACATTTTGCTACTCACATGAAACCCACCTCAGGGACAAAGACAGACACTACCTCAGAGTGAAAGGCTAGAAAACAATTTTCCAAGCAAAAGGTTCAAAGAAACAAGCTGGAGTAGCAATTCTAATATCAAATAAAATTGACTTCCAACCCAAATTTATCAAAAAAGACAAGGATGGGCACTTCATACTCATCAAAGATAAATCTATGAAGATGAACTTTCAATTCTAAAATTCTATGTTCCAAATGCAAAGGCAACCACATTCATTAATGAAACTTTAGTAAAACTCTAAGCACACATTGCACCTCACACAATAATTGTGGGAGACTTCAACACCCCATTCTCACCAATGGACAGATCCTGGAAAGAGAATCTAAACAGAGACACATGGACACTAACAGAAGTTATGAAACAAGTGGATTTAACAGATATCTACAGAACATTTTATCTTAAAACAAAAGGATATACCTTCTTCTCAGTACCTCATGGTACCTTCTCCAAAACTAACCATATAATTGGTCACAAAACAGGCCTTGACAGATGCAAAAATATTGAAATTATCCCATGCATCCTATCAAATCACCATGGACTAAGGCTGATTTTCAATAGCAGCATAAATAATAGAAAGCCAACACTCACGGGGAAACTGAACAACACTCTACTCAATGATACCTTGGTCAAGGAAGAAATAAAGAAATAAATTAAAGACTTTTTAGAGTTTAATG
>NC_034605.1:31087590-31100318 GCF_900095145.1 Mus pahari | reverse complement strand
CAATACCTGGCATATATAGAAGTGGATGCCCATAGTCATCTATAGGATAGAACACAGAGACCCCAATGGAGGAATTAGAGAAATTACCCAAGGAAATGAAGGGGTCTGCAACCCTATAGGTGAAACAACAATATGAACTAATCAGTACCCCCAGAGTTCATGTCTCTAGCTGCATATATAGCAGAAGATGGCCTAGTCAATCATCGTTGGAAAGAGATGCCCCTTGGTCTTGCAAACTTTATATGCCCCATACAGGGGAATGTCAGGGCAAGGAAGTGGGAGTGGGTATGCAGGGAAGCAGGGTGGGGGGAGTGTATAGGGGACATTTGGGATAGCATTTGAAATGTAAATGAAGTAAATATCTAATAAATTAAGTTAAAAAATACATAGAATCAAGAAATGAAACCACTGATAATCATCACACTTAAGGTATAACTGAAGAAGAAAAGCACAGGGTCAATGCCCCCCTTTCATTCTAAGCAGAATGACAGACAATGTGTTGCTTCATCAGTTTCCTGTCAGAAATCACTAGAGTTTCTCCATCTTAAAGTTACTATGGTTTTAGTACACACATAATATGAAGATTGCATTTTTAAAATTATCACAGAGAATAGAAGGACGTTTTAGGAACAGAGAAATAAAAATATGCAGAATATACCATAGTTGGGCTTATGAAGAGATTTTGATTAACTAATACTCAAGTACAAAATATCCTAAAACAATTTTTAACTTTTTAAATAATTTAATCTTTTTTACTATCCAGACTCTATCCCCACCCCAAGTCCACTCTCTGACTGTTCCACATCCATATCCCCTTCCACCTCCCTCAAAGGATGACCCACCCTCACATGTCCAACCCACCAGACCTCACCATTCCCTGGGGCCTCACGTCTATTGAGGGTTAGGTGCCTCTTCTCTGGCTGAGTCTATACCCAGGAGTCCTCTGCTGTATATGTGTTGGGGGCCTCATATCAGCTGCTGTATGCTGCCTGGTTGGTAGCTCAGTGTCTGAGAGATCTCAGGGTTCCAAGTTAATTGAGATTGCTGGTCTTACTACAGGGCTTCTCTTCAGCTTCTTCCAGTTTTTCCCTAGTTCAACCACAAGGATCCCCAGCTTCTGTCCATTGGTTGTGTTCAAATATCTGCATCTGACACTTGCAGCTGCTTTTTGATTGAGTCTTTCAGAGGGCAGTCATAATAGGCCGCTGTTGTTGAGCACATCCTAGCATGAGTAATAGTGTCAGAGCTTGGCGCCTCTCCTAGATCTGGAACCAAATTTGGTCCTGTCACTGGACTACCTTTTCCTCAGATCCTTCTAAATTTTTGTCCTTGCAATTCTTTTACACAATAACAATTCTGGATCAGAGTTCTTGACTTTGGGATGGCAACCTCCTCCCTCCACTTGATGTCCTGTCTTTCTAGTAGTGGTGGGCTCTACACATTCCCTCTTCCTACTGTAGGACATTTCATCTAAGGTCCCTCCCTTAGAGTCCTGAGTGTCTTTTGCCTACTGAGTCTCCAGTACTTTCTAGAGGGTTCCCCACCACCACCTACCTACCAAGGTTGCCAATTTGCACTCTTTCTTTTTGCCCTCAGGACTTCAGTCCTGTTTCCCCCACCTAATATCTGAACATGTTCCTCTTTTCCCATCCCTGTCCCCTTTCCCACCCAGGTTTCTCTCTCTCCATCCTGTGATTACTTTTTTCTTCATCCCAAGTGGGATTGAGGCATTCTCACTTGGGCCCGTAGGTCTGTTAACTTTATTGAGTACTGTGGACTGTATCCTGGGTATTTTGTACATTTTGACTAAAATCCTGTTATTAGTGAGTACATTCCATGCATGTCCTTTTGGGTCTGAGTAACCACAATCAGGACAATGTTTTCTAGTTCCATCCATTTGCTTGCAAAACTCAGGTGGTCCTCATTCTTAATAGCTGAGAAGTATTCCATTGTGTAAATGAACCACATTTTCTTTATACATTCTTCTGTCATGGGACATGTAGGTTGTTTCCAGCTTCTGGCTATCATAAATAAGGACTATATAAACAAAATGCAGGATGTGCCTCTGTGGTGTGGTGGGGCATTTTTGGGCATATGCCCAAGAGTGGTATACCTGGATTTTTAGGTAGATCTATTTCCAATTATCTGAGGAACCTCCAGATAGATTTCCAGAGTGGTTGTACCAGTTTACAATCCCACCAGGAATGGAAGAGTGTTCCTCTTTCTCCACAGCCTCACCAACATTTGCAGTCACTTGAGGTTTTTATCTTAGCCATTCTGATTGGTGTAATGTGGAATCTCAGAGTAATTTTGATTTGCATTTCTCTGATCACTGAGGACTTTGAACATTTCTTTAATGAAACATTTCTCAGTCAATGAAGATTCCCCAGTTGTGAATTCTTTGTTTAGTACTATACCCCACTTTTGATTGGGTTGTTTGGTTTTGTTGGGGTTAGTTTCTTTATATATTTTGGATATTAGCGCTCTATCAGATGTGGGGTGAATGAAGATTGTTTCCCCCAATTTGTAGGTTGCCAATTTGTCCTATTGGCTATGTCATTTGCCTTATAGAAACTTTCCAGTTTTATGAGGTCCCATTTATCAGTTCTTGATCTTGAGAGTGAGCCATTGAAGTTCTGTTTAGGAAATTTCCCCTTGTGCCAATGAGTTCAAGGCTCATTCCCACTTTCTCATCTATGAGACTCAGTGTATCTGGTTTTATGCTGTGGTCCTTGATCCACTTGAACTTGAACATTGTTCAAGATGAAAAATATGGAATAATTTTCATTTTTCTACACACAAACTGACAGTTAAACCAGCACCATTTATGGAAGATGCTTTCTTTTTTCCCATTGTATATTTTTGGCTTCTTTGTCAAAGATCAAGTGTCTGTGTGTGGTTTTATTTCTGGGTCATCAGTTATATTTCATTGATTAACATGTCTTTGTCTGTACTATTACCATGCAGTTATTATCACTATTGATCTGAACAATTTTAATTTTTAAAAATAACTTTTTTGAAAATTTTACACATGAATTCTGTGTATCTTTATTATGCCCATTTCTTGTCCTATCTCCTCGAAATTTTCTTGAGTTTATGTAAGAAGGGAGTCACACAGCAATTGTATTGGAGTGGCTATGTGTTCACTGTGAACATTGTTCCTGAAGGACAGTCAGGATTTTAGGAAGCATTAAAAAAATGTGTGTCTTTGTTTAGGATACATGGATTAGTTAATATGTTTTAGACTTTGAGTATAATAACTTTGATTTTCATTCCTATTCTGTGAATTAAATTGTGAGTTTATTGAAGTAAAGTGTAAATATATTGTTAAGCTTAGCTTCTCATGTTGAGATAAATTGAGTGGTCAACCTAACTTTATTGATATATACTCTATTCAAAGAACAAAAGATGAATAGGCTTTTTAGATTCGGATATTTCTAAAGAGAATGCTTTTATTTTTAAAAAAGAGACCAATTAAATATACACATGCATCAAAAAAACTATACAATTAAAACAAAGTTCCCAGCAATAGACTGTCATGGACAATCACCAAAGCAGACTGTGTAGACACGCACTTAGCAACCTTGCCCAGTTATGCGGCACATCAATGCACTGAGATGATGTTTAATGTAGAATATATCAACACGTAGGCAGTGAGAAAAGTTGAACATAGCCAAAAATTTTTTACTTGTGTCAATTGATCTTAGGCCTGGAAGGTATTTCCAGTTGATAGATTTTTCCCAAAATATTACTTTAGGATAGACCTAAAAAATCAAAATAATTGAAGGTTACTTGATTATATTATTAGTGTTCCTTTTCTCCTTGTTTCTTAGGTTTTCAGTCAGAGAAATGCTTTCAGAGATATGATACTTCCATCAAAGTTATGTGTTTCATTACCTATTAAAAGAGACTCTCAAATGGACTTTTAGAATCTAAGGTGAAGACACATATGCATTTGTTCTAAAATGGAATTGATCACAGAGGAAGTATGCTGTTTCAGAAACAAAACAGTGGGAAATCTGTTTGATTCTGGGACAATAGAGGAGCTCTTATCAGTTTATCACTCAGGAAATTCTTACATGTTCTTTCATATATATTTCACAAAAGGTGACATGGACCACCATTCTTTTATAAATTTCAACTATACTCATTCTATATGCACTATACATACAAAAATATAATGAGTATCAGATGATGATTTAATATTCAGAGCCAAGGGATGACTATGATTGAAAAACCCGAGTTCTTTTCACTCCAACCGTGAAAGGTGTCCTCTGAGTCTCTATGAGGAAGAGTTTTGTCTCATTCTGATCCTCAGGGTAGAAGGTGATGAGAAGCATGTCTGAGAATTTCTGAGCTTCCATTACATTAGAGCAATGGCTCTCAACCTTTCTAAAGCTGTGAGCTTTTATTATAGTTCCTCATGCAGTGATAACCCTAACCATAAAATTATTTTTGTTGCTATATTATTACTGTAACTTTGCTACTGTATTTAATTGTACTGTAAATATTCAATATGCAGAATATATGATATGCTGTTCTTGTGAAAGAGTAATATTCCACCCACAAAGAAGTCATGACACACAGGTTGGCAAAACCTCTCGTAGGGGAAGATTGTCCACAAGGTCAGATATCTATGTTTCACTCTGAAAATAAGCTACTTGAGATTTTTTTTTTAATTTACACAACCCACTTCTTTTATGAATAAGAATAACTAATGGGAAATTGCTCACCTTCTTGAATATCCACCTAAGGTCATCATAGATTTCTCTGACTTTCAAGTCTATCTCCTCAGCTTTTGAGAAGATAGATTTAGGGACATCTTGCATGGTATTCAGTACTTCAACTAGATAGTATGCAGGATTGATCCATGAATCCATAAAAGTGATCATCATTTTTAAATACTTTTTTGTCTGAGAAAACACAGTAAAACCACAATATTAAAGAAATTTCAGTGCAGGAAGTTTGTTGCATTTAATTTCATGTAAAGAACCTAAATTGAAATATATTTTTATTATTTATATGAGACCTCTGTTGTATACGTGTTATATTTAAAAATTAGTCAATTATCTGCAAAGTAAAACAAATTATGATCTGTATCAATTACCATTTTTCTGAGGTTAGGTCATCATACCTTGTTCTCCCCAAGCAATTCTAACAGATTCCTTATAGCAAGATCATTATTTGGCAACTTGTTTATCAATTGGTAAAACAGGTCTTGCTGGGGAACAATATTGGCCAATAATATTTTACTCAGGAATGATAGATTCACCAGCTGGGGACAATTGGCTCAAGTCATTTCCACTCAGGGATTCATTCACTGCAATAAGTCATGGCATTCATTCATGTACACATTTATGATTTTTAGGTGAATTTAAGAAATTAGAATAAAGATACAATGAAGAGAGCAGGGTATTTATTATTGTGCTTTCCCCTTTCCTCTGACAGAACAAATTAGTTAGGATGTATAGGTGAAGAACATAGCATTGGCTTTAATAATGGAACCAGGGTAATTCAAAAAGAGAATTTTGCTTCTTTAGTTCTTATTTGATTTAATCTATTCATTGTATTGATGCTTGTTAGTTTCCCTAGTGGTCTTGAATATGAGGATAGACTGGCGCACATCTATTACAATGGAAAGAGGTAAAGACCATTAAGTGTACACTGGCATTCTTAAAGTCCATGCAAGGGTAAATATACTGCACCACTTTTCAAAACCTGTTTTTTTGTTGATGTTGTCTCAAATAATGCCATTTGTAGGTAAGATTTTGTGAGGGTAATATATAGCAATGCTAAAAAATAAATAATTTGTTGCATGTCTAGAAACAGGTCTCAAGAAAATTTTACTCATTTCTTTGTACTGATTTTCTTTTATTGTTTTCAAATATTATGCAAATTATATCACATTAATATGTGCTATTAAAGGGAATTGTAAAGAGGTGGTGATATCAATCATAAAATAGAACTAGTATGATAAGTGGATCTTCTCATTATGAATTTGGGCATTGTTGCATCCTAAGAAATATAAAATAGTATTTCACAGGACTACTCTGCTCGCTGGTTTTCAGTTAAGGCCTAGAGAATCTCTGAGGGATGATGAGATAGGTAAACATAGAAATAGAATCAGCACAGATTTGAAAACCAAGAAGCAGGTGATAGTGTTCGGTAACATAGGATATCACCATGCAGAAGCCATTTGCAACAGATAATTAATACAGTCACGTTGTTATCACTGAGGTAGGAGTGAGTATATAATCATGATAGTCAACTTATCTCAAAGCATCCTAAAAAGGAGGATTTAAAGTTTTATGGGCAAGTCATTCCTAAAATACAATTTTTTAAATGGTCTATTCTATTTAAGTATATGCTGCACTATTACAGGGTATTTGTTTATATATAATTATATTTATTTATAAATATAATTTAGTATTAATATAATCTAATTAATTTTTATATTTCACCTCCATTTATTTCTGCAATCAAGATTACTTAATCTATCATAATGCCTCCCTAACTAATAGCAGCACACATTCGGGGAAGTACTTCTGGTGTTTTATGAAAAACAAAACAAAACAAAACAAAACAAAACAAAAACAAAACAAAACAAAACAAAACAAAACATGAAGGACACTTACCTTGAGATTTTCATGTTCAGGTCCATGAAGTGGTGGGTTTGTGACATTAGAAAAGCAGTGATTTCTGGCTCTGAGAACCTCCTCATCATGCCTATACATGCGTGCTACCTGCAAATAAAAACAAAATTCAGTTAGAGATCAGAAATTATATAAATGACTCGATGACCAGAATATTAATATATTTTATTGAATATATAAATTATAACAACAAGTATTTCATAAAAAACAGATATTAAGAAATTTAAAAAGTGCCAATTACCCAATTCTGTGTCTATTTATTGTATCTGCAATATAGTTTGGTTCTTCACTAACTTTTGAATATTTAAATTCTTCCTCTATCCCTCTCCTTTTTTTTCATCTTTCCTAAAAGTTACTATTTGAAAGGTAAACAATAAAGGGAGTAAATTTATCAAGTATTCAATGCTTTAGTTATCATCTTTCTCTAATATCTGTGCACAAAGCCAAAAAATGTGTTTATTAGTTTTCCAATTTTGTGTCAATAAATTCTGATATGTTCTTATCCAGACATCAAAATTATAGCTTTATTAATGTAATACTATATACATATAGGTGTGCAGTTTGTAATAGAATGACATTTTGTGCATCATGACAAAAATCACTCACAAAATAGGCTATTTTACCATGAACTCTATATAAATCTAAGTCAACAAAATATAAAAATTAACAATTCATATTGTGTGTTTGATTAATATTTGTATAATTGTGGAAGTTTAAAATTTACTAAAACATGTTTTAGAATATAATATTTATTTCTAATAATCAGCTATTTCCTCTAAGTTTGATGGATTATTGTTAAAGTTGAGAAGTTGAAGAACTGTCAGCTAATAACAGGAAATAAAAATATTGTATAGTGCTTTCTCATCGAAGTTGAAATTTTTAGCATGAGGATCCTATTGGGGAGTGACCAGAAGATAATGAGGTACTTACAAGTGTTTCAAATTGTCCAGAGGAAAATGGGTTGTGGTACTGTGTCATATTGAGGAAAAAAATAACCTCTAGTTAGTAAAAAACAGAAACAAAAACAAAAAACAAAAACCAACATGAAGACATGTTTATTGCAAGCAGAAACACATTTTCTTGATGTCCATCGTATGGAAGATTTCCCCACTTCTGTCATTCTTTTTTTCCTGACCTTGAGGAATGATCTGTAACTATCAGCAAGAAAGGAATGGATGTATTGCTATTCCTACCCAGACATTGGACAAATCCTATTACTGAAAATCTTCAAACCACAATTCTTAGCAATTAGGGGCTTCTTGAAATGCTAGATTCTTTCTTTCTTTATTCCTTTCTACCCTCCTGCTTTCCCTTCATCCCACCCTTTTTCATTCCTTCCTTCCATCTTTCCTTCCTTCCTTTCTTTTCTTTCTTTCCTTCCTTCCTTCCTTCCTTCCTTCCTTCCTTCCTTCCTTCCTTCCTTCCTTCCTTCCTCTCTCTCTCTCTCTCTCTCTCTCTCTCTCTCTCTCTCTCTCTCTTCTTCCTTCCTTCCTTTCTTCCTTTCTTTCTTTCTTCCTTCCTTTTTTTCTTTCCTTTTCTTTTCTCCTTTCTACCCTCCTGCTTTCCCTTCATTCAACCCTGTTGCATTCCTTCCCTCCATCTTTCCTTCCTTCGTTTCTTTTCTTGTTTTGCTTTTTCTTTCTTTCTTTCTTTCTTTCTTTCTTTCTTTCTTTCTTTCTTTCTTTCTTTCTTTCTTCCTTTCCTTTCTCCTTTCCACCTTCCTGCTTTGCCTTCATCCCACCCTCTTTCATTCATATCTATCTATCTATCTATCTATCTATCTATCTATCTATCTATCTATCTATTTGTCTTTCTTTCTTGCTTTCTTTCCTTTTCATATAATTCAGTTTATCTATTTTATGAATATGTACTTCAGTGTAATGCACATCTGGTACCATGAATATCCACGGTGTGCTAAATGAACATAGTTAATGGAAATTTATGATCCTGAGTACTGCAATAGGAAATGAGAATCCGTCCCCTAGTATCCGTAGTTGGTGCCTCTTTTACCTATGAAGATGGATTTTTCTGATATTTGAATCATGATGAGTGTCTTGAGTACTAGTGAAGTTCAAGCATTGACATGGATGTTGAGATACTTACAAACTCTTCATGCATTTTATTAGCAAGAATATTGATGACTTCAGCTCGCTGGAGGGCATTCTTAAATGTGATCACAAGGGGATCTGAGCAGCCCTCCTCTTCTGATTGACATTCAGGAACTGATGCAGCTTTCTCCCACAGAAGCAAGTTTGATACCAACAGCAGCAGGAGTGCCCCTGCTACATAGAAATAAGAGCCACTTAGAAGTCATGCTTAAAATCTGAGTTTTAATCGAGCTAACTGATTAAGGAAAGTTTTATCTGACCAAATTTATCTTTAGTAAATGACTTGCCATTTGATACCCAGAATGGCAGATAAAAAACATTGTGAGTACTTAGTCCAGTAATTATGTTTTTCTATATAATAGTTTGAGAAGCAGATGGTATCACAATTTTTTATTGTTTTAGAAGTGATTCTAAATTTTATAAATGTCTGACACTTGAATTAATTCAGTATTTTTTTGTTTTTTTGTTTTTTGTTTGTTTGTTTGTTTGTTTTTCGAGACAGGGTTTCTCTGTGCAGCCCTGGCTGTCCTGGAACTCATTCTGTAGACGAGGCTAGCCTCGAACTCAGAGATTCACCTGCCTCTGTTTCCCATGCTGGGATTTAAGGCATATGCCACCACTCCTGGCTCCTCAGTATTGTTTTTAAAGTAATTTTATATGATTTACTTTCATTAAAATTTTAGCTCATTTTCAGTTAACAAGACATATGACAAATTTGTACTTTTTAAACTTCATATCTGATGTCAATATTTTGACACTGATGGGACAAGGACAGCGCAGTTTACCTTTTTCTGTCTTCTACGTGTTTGAAAATAAATAAGCAGGGGATGATCACTAATACAGAAGATGATGAGAATGTTATCCTGAAGAAAAAGATGTCAGCTTGCAACTGCTAACTTATGATAAAACGCTATCAGTGTTCATTGCATCAAAAACTTCAGATCATTTTCTTTAAAGTTGATCTAAATAATAATTCTGTGAGAAGGTTTGATTCTCATAATAGTAATCTGGATACATTTATAAAGGAGATGTCTTATATGGTGAAATTTCTTCCTAATGGCATATTATTGATGATATAAAAGTCAGAACAACAACTGTTAGTACTTTCTCCCTCACTTTTTCATAGAACTCCACATCTTTGCTCCAGAAAAGACAGACACTGTCCTGAGACTGCTTTATCAAAGATCACCATTACTTACAAAGAATAAATTTTATCACTATGCTGTCATAGAAGAAGCCTTTAAAGCTTGATTTGATCTGCTTTCTTTTTCTCTATAACACACAATTTTAAAGTTGTGACAATGATCAGGATTTGCCTCAACTTTCAAATAGCTATTCATGAGACACCACAAGAGGAGTCTTACACTTAAGCCTGAGGGAATACAGTAAAACAAGATGAAGAATGAACATAAGCACTAGAGGTCAAGAAAGTTTGATGCAAGAAATTTTTCATTATTTGATTACTCATTACCAATTGTCTACCCCTAAAATACTAGGCATATGAGCAACACAAAAGGAATTAATAAGTCATCTATATGCATCTACAAATGTAACAATCATGATTAATGAAAAAACTTTCCTGAATTTGAAAGGGACCATGGGAAAGGGGTTTTTGAGGAGTTGGATGAGTGATATAATAGTGATATAATAATGCATTAAATTCTCAACAAGAATAGAAAATTAAAAATGTTTTCCTGGTTCATTTAAAAAATTATTTTTGATATCATCTCCTTTTTTTGTTTTAGAAAATATCACCTACAAAATATGATGTTTTGTCAGCATCCCATTGTTATTCCTTTTTGATGTCACTTGGCTTGTAATAAACTGGAAAACACTATAAGACAAAATCTGTCATCTTTGTCTACTTCAGGCTTCTGAACATAAAGACTCTTCTGATTGATTTCAAAGGTAAAACTCATATAAAATATTCATAATCACAATTCTGTTTCTTTTGCCCTGAGATAAGATGAATTGGACCCACTGACTTTATATTCTTAATAATTTCCAATTTCTTAAGCTCCAAAACATTTTCCATTTGAGCTATAATATCTGTTCTTGAAGCTGTCCCATGCATCAGAAACTCTTAATGATTCCTATCCTTTGTACTCATTGAATAACAGCAATACTTTCCTCCTTCTCTCATTTCAATACAGAAGATGATTCAGACTATCATTGAACATTGAGACATATGTCAATTTAACAGATGTTGAGAGATGCAAATCCAATTATCTCTTGTGCCCTGGACAATTTCTTCTAACCCATAATTGTTCCTGTCTGCAAGAACTGCAGGGACAAAAATGGACAAGAGCCTGAGGAAAAGGAGGTCCAGTAGCAGGTCCAAATTATGATCCCACTCAAGGGGGCTGGGGCAAGGACTGATTCTGTTACTGAGGCTATGATATGCTCATCAAAAGCGACCTGTCATGACTGCCCTAGGAAAGACCCAACAAGGAGCTGAAAGATTCAGATGCAGATATTTCTACCCAACCAATGGACAGAAGCTGGTGATCCTTGTGGTTGAATTAGGGAAAAGCTGGAAGAAGCAGAAGAGAAGGGTGACTCTGTAGGAAGACCAGCAGTCTTACCCAACTTGGATCCCTGAAATCTCTTAGACACTGAGCCACCAACCAGGCAGCATATAGCACCTGATATGACGCCTCCAACACATACACAGCAGAGGACTGCCAGGTTGAAACTCAATCAGAGAAGATGCATCTAACCCTCAAGAGACTTGATGTCCCAGGGAGTGGGCAGGTCTGCTGGGGTGAGAACATCCTTGTGGAGATATGGAATATGAAACAGTCAGAGGGTGGATCAGGATGGAGATAAAATCTTGACTGAAAACAAAAAGATTAAATAAAAAGGAAAAGAAAATATTTCTTTAAAGGTATTTGAAAGCCTATTTTGAGTTCTCTTAGTAAACTTTGAACAAATATCTCATCACAAAAATTAGAAAACTAAAGAATTAATTGAAAAGAATTCCATTTAAACAAACTCAAAGAATCCCTGAACTGGATACTTTAACTTAGAGAGGCACAGTGGTGAGTTTACTTACAGAAGTGAGGTTGACTCAATGGCAGCATTATTGGCCAGGACTTCCCAAGCAGGATGAGTTCAGACTCTGAAGAGCTGCTTCACTGGAGTAATACATGAGGCTAGTTCTCCTCCCCTTATATAGTTTAGCAGATATCCCCGAGGGCATGCTCAACCACGTGACAGCAAGAAGTCACACAGAGCATTCCTTATTCATGAACAGTCTGTCTATTTTCAGGGAACATTAACAATTTAATTACAACATACTTATCTGTGTCTGGATGGATTTTTTTTTTGGCTTGAACTACATGATAGTTCTTGTCCAAGTCATTTTGATATCTCTGAAGATATCTCAGCTGCCTGATGATGGGATGGTCAAGTCACATCAGGAAGAAAGTATTGTTCATAATTACTTCCCCTTTATTAGACTCTTATATTCTTTCTATCACCTTTTTTTCTAATATTTATGCACAGAGATGGATTCTTTACTGAATATTTGACCACCATGACAGAGCATTAGTAAATTATCTGTGGTATTATCATGGATCTCTGCTAGTAATCACTGATTACTTTGAAGAGTGTTTCTCTAAGAACTAAGCTGACAGTTAAAATAATCTACATGCTTAATTTAGATATCTGGAAGATCTTTTGAATTATATCAAGTATACTTCACAGAGAAACTTCTTTAACACCTCTCTATAACAGTTTTGTCATTATTGTTCTAGTGAATGTAGTTTTACACACTAACTGCTAATATAAGCATTAGGGTCATAGTCCCACTGGTGACAATTCTACGAAGAAAAAAAAAAAGAGGAGAAGAGAAAAGAAAAGAAAAAAAGAAAAGAAAAAACAAGACAAGGGAAAGGAAGGGAAATGAAGGGAAGGGAAGGGAAGGGAAGGGAAGGGAAGGGAAGGGAAGGGAAGGAAAGGAAAG
>NC_034605.1:31070180-31087445 GCF_900095145.1 Mus pahari | reverse complement strand
GGAAAGGAAAGGAAAGGAAAGGAAAGGAAAGGAAAGGAAAGGAAAGGAAAGGAAAGGAAAGGAAAGGAAAGGAAAGGAAAGGAAAGGAAAATCTCCAAGGTGGTCTCCAGACTCTTTTAGCAAGTCAACATAGAGGGTTCTTCTGCCTCAGTGCCAACCAAATATCCCTAAATTGTTGACAGAAAGAATGTGCTGCCTAAAGAATTTAGCTAAACCACTTAGTTTTGATGTTTGTGCAAAAAGAAAATACAGCAGCAAGAATTTGAGGGAATTGCTAAGCCTGGCTGTATAATATCTCTTCGGCACTATCTGGTGACAGGCAAGATTTGATAGTTCCTAGCCAAGCACAAGAGAACACAATAAAACAAGATACTTTTCTGAGAAAAGAACATCTGAGATAATATTGAAAAGTGTAATTGAATGCTGGACTTAAATTGAGAGTTGATATCATAAGACAAAATAGTTTCATATAACTCCAGGTAAATCTAATAAATAGGATTAATGAGTATTTTGATTCTGGCCATTTTAGTGAGATGCTTTACAGTCTATAAAGTGATACAGATACTCCAGTACTGCTTAGTAATTCAATACATCATTTTCTCTAATGTCCTCACTATTAAACCTAATAAAAGTGTGCCTTCCTTACCCAGGTACTCACTGAAGCTTAGAATATATGTTCCTCTTTCTGTGATACATAATTCTCGAGACAAGTAAAAATTTCACTCTCACCTTCTTTATGTGATTGAAGAATCAATAAAAGAAATATATGCCTCATTTATTTTGTCTTCAAAACAATAAGATCTCTTTGGGAGATAACTCTGATCTCAGGAATTTAATTGAATAAATATACGGTTTGCAGAAATCACATTCCCAAGATATATGTACACTAACAGAGCTCCATTAAGAGCTGTATTTAGTATCCTTTCAGATTCTTCAAATGAGTAAAGTGGGTAAAAGCTTCATTCATGTAATTGAAGCTTCACAGAGGTGCCAATCCTTTGTCGACCTACTGTTTGTGACCTGCTCAAGAAACCATGAACTCACTTCCCTATTCTGCAGATATGTGGACATGAATCACAACTTAGCATTGGTGTTACATAGCAAGAACAAGCCTCAAGCTAATATCCATTATTTCTTCCAAAGATTGTCCAGAATAGCAGGAATGTCGTCAGTACTTCTTTTCCAAGCCCACAATCTAAACTGTTTAGCTTTCTTAACTTGGGTCTCTGACATATAATCAGGGAAAGTTGGCATCTGGCTAGAGGCCAAGAAGAAGCAGGGCTAATTCAAGTCTGCCAGATCTATTGCTCTTCCAGATGCCTTCTACATTTTGACAGTTTCTTGCGTTGTCCTATGCTCTGGAGTTTTTTATCTGTCAACAGTATTTTAGGAAAGAACCCTGGTCTGGGTGAGTAATCTCCTCCCCACAGACTCCTCTTTTCTCAACATCACATGTTCAACTAAATTTTAGAGCCTGACGTGCAGCTTGTGTCTCTGCAGCACACTCACCCTGTCTACAGGAGAGAACTGTACAGAGAGGACTCTCGGAGGGGGAGCTAATTGCCTACCCCGAGGGTAAGCTCTACCAGTTTTATGTTCTTTGATGTCTCCTTATTCCTCCACTGTTGCATTCAGCCTAAGTGATTTTGGATTAGCATGAATTCTAGTCTACTTAGCAAATTGAAGAGAACTGTTCCTTTAAGATTCCTTTAAGATGTCCTAGGTTCTCTAAAACATCCATGCATAAAAGCAGTATTAGTTAACCTGCTGATTTTACATGATGTGCTGTCACTTTTAGGCATTTGTTTCCTATAGCGGGGTGCTCAGTGGAAACCCCCGTCCTGGACAGTAGAGGAGTGTTACTTCTTTTACAGTGATTCCACTGCTCACAATTAGCACGCTTTCTATCTGGTCAGCATTTCCACTGGAACGTCAGATAGGTCACAGTGCAGATCTTGTCAGATTTGAATTCCCATGAGCCCTGTTCTCATATATTTTTTTCCTTTTTAGTCTTGATTTCATTAAAATTTTATCAATCGTATTTAAANATTGTTCCATTCACTTTTCTACAGAGCTATTTCTACAGTAAGAGTAATTTTATGCTGAATCATGGCTGGCAAGAAGATAATATACAAACTCTGTTGTTAACAGTTTTAGACATGAGACTGTCATCTCATGTTATAAAATGAATGCAGGGGTTGAGATCGAAAACTATCTGAAAAAAAGTCAAGGGGCTCATTTTTTTTTTTTTTTTTTTTACATTTCCATATATTTCTTTTTTTATTATTATTTTCTTTATTTACATTTCAAATGCTATCCCGAAAGTTTCCCATACCCCTCCCCCCACCTCTGTTCCCCTACACACCCACTCCCACTACTTGGCNCAGGCCTTGCCTTGTGCTAGGTCATATAGAGTTTGGAAGACCAAGGAGCCTCTATTCCCACTGATGGCAGATTAGGTCATCTTCTGCTACATATGCAGCTAGAAACACAAACCCAGGGGGTACTGGTTAGTTCCTGTTNTTGTTCCACCTACAGGNTTGNAGCCCCCTTCAGGTACTTGGGTACTTTCTCTAGTTCCTCCATTGGGGACCCTGTGTTCCATCCAGTAGCTGACTGTGAGCATCCATTTCGGTGTTTACCAGGCACTGGCATAGCCTCACAAGAGGCCGCAATATCAGGGTAAGGGGCTCATTCTCGACATGACTAAACAGATGTCTTCTCCTTGAATTTTAACTTAGTCAAAATGAAAACATTTTCATCAAAGTTACCCAACTATAATGCTCAGTAGAAAATTGGATACTCTTCTCACATATTTTATCTTCTGAAAGCCTCTTGGGTGTTTGCACTCTTATCTATATCCCTAGATTTGCATATAAATATTTTTCTACTATGTTTTTCCATTATAGATGTTACAAAGTTTAAAAACTGTCTATTATCAATAACTCTGCATGCGCTTTGTCTCTCTTTCTCTGTCTCTGCCTTTTGCTTTCTCTCGCTCTCACTCACACACACACATATTCACACAATTACTACAGGAATACATACATATACAAATATAAACACATATGTATAGATTCATATACACAAAAATAGAAATTATTTGGAAGTGTAGTTCACATTCACACTGAATCGACAAAATTATGATATGCAAAAATTTAAATCAGAAAATGTTACATTAGTTATTCCCATATTTGCACATTTACAGGTCATCACAGGATGTTATTAATGCCACTCTATTAGAGCAAATCTTCTAGTCTCTGTATGTTGGCTCTTTTGCAGTTGTTATGTACACATGAATAAAGAAAGAGGTTGAAGACATTTCTTGAAGTACTTACAACATTTTTTTTCAGAAAGGCAAGACACATACAAGAACAGAAACAGTACTGTGAGCTCTAGAAAAAATAAATGGCAAAGGAGTAGAAGATGTTTAGGAATAACAAGTAATAAGAAGGGATTGTTTGTAAGTCATGATTTGGCATTCATTCAGAAATACAAAGTGAAAGCCTAAGTTTTTCAAAGTGAAGTGAGCTAGAATAAAAAAAATCCCTTTCTCCTTTAGGTAATCTTTGTCAGCTTATTTGATTACAGAAAAAAAAATATGATAGTATTTGTATATGAATGTGTATGTGTATAGTGTAGGGTATTGTGTGCACATGTATCTATATTTATGTGTTTCTATAAATATGTATGTTTGTCAAAATGTGCATGTATATGTGTTAATGTATGTATATGTTTTGCGTTGCAACATGTGCAATTGTACATAAATGTATATGGAGGCCTACACTGAATGAATTCCTCACTCACACTCTATGCTATTTTAAATATAAGATATCTCATTGAATATAGACACATTGATTAGATAAATGGGTTAACTGCAAGCCCCAAGAACCCTCCTGTCTTCACTTTCCAAGAACATGGTTACAGTTATAGGCAGCTTCATTCTGCCATTTCTTATAGATTCTGTGTAATTGGGTTCAGGTCCTAGAGTATATGTCACATCTCTACAATAGTAACAATCACTTGATAACTAGACTTAAGTTTTGAAACAACTGTGGAAGTTAGAATGAAGCATGACCAAAACAGTTCTGGAAGTTTTATTTGTTTTAATTTAAACTTTTCTAATTTTATTTGCCATAGTAAAATTGACAGAATGAGAAGTTCTTAGATTACAGAACCACTTTTTTCAGTCAGTCAAGTTAAATAAGCTTCTCATTACAATTCACACACAAACCTCCAGGAGAAGACATTAAAAGTAGTATTTGTATGTGTGCAGGTATGTGTGTGGTGTAGGGTACTGTGTGCACATATAGCTATGTCTATGTGTTTGTATGAATGTGTATGTGTGTCAAATGTGCACGTGTGCACATGATTGTGTGTGTGGTGTCAGAGTCACTAAGTCCCCTTGAGTCTGCTAGTGGTGAAGTGAACTCTACGGGGAATGCGCTTGTCAGGTATGCATTACTTATCATATTACTAATTTTATTTTTGAAGTGAAAGTATTGTTTGTTTTTTGTCTTCTCTTAATTTAATTATTTACTTTAAATCCATATTGCAGTCCTTTCCTCTTAACAGACCCTACCTCAAAAGGCCCTTTCCATTCCCCTTCTCATCTCCCCTTGAAAGGGATAGAGCCTTGGGTACCAATGTAAAGTGGCACCTCAAGTCACTGAAAGTCTAGACACATCCTCCTCAACTTTTTTCAGACAAGGGATCCCAGTGAGGTGAACAGGAGCCACAGACAGGCACAGAGTCAGAGACAATTTCCGTTCCAGTATTTGGGAGACCCGCATGAAAACCGAGCTGCACATCTCCCCCATTAGGGCAGTAGGGGGCTAGGTACAGCCTGTGTGTGCTCTTGGTTGGTCATTCAGTCTCTGGGATTCCCCACGGGTCCAAGTTAGTTGACTCTGTTATTGTTCCTGTGGTGTTCTTATCCCCACCACTTTCCTCAATCTTTCTCTAAATCTTCCACAGGACTTCTTGAACTCTATCTAATGTTTGGCTGTGGGTCTCTGCATCTTTTTCCATCAGCTGCTGGATAGTGGCTCTCATAGGGCAGTTACACTAGGCTATTGTCTGTAGCATAACAGAATATCAAAAGTAGTGTGAGAGATTATTTCTTGCCTGTAGGATGCATCTCAATTTATGCCAGTCACTTATTGGCCATTTTTTCAGGGTCTCAGCATCTTCATCCCTACACTTCTTTTTGGCAGGACAAATTTTGGGTTAAAGGTTTTGTGGGTGGGGTAGTGTCCTTATTCCTCCATTGGGATTCCTACCTGGGAACAGGAGGTATCCAGTTCAGGATCCATATTCCCCACTTCTTTGAGTCTGAACAGGAGTCACCCTCATAGACTCCCTCCAGACTCTCATACCAACTCATTGTCACATCCTTGAGATGCCCCTCCACATGGATTTCCATTCTTTCCCCTAGGCCTTGTTCTTGAGCTCTCCCCACCCAATTTCCAGGCTCCATCCATCCATCCATCCATCCATCCATCCATCCATCCATCCATCCATCCATCCATTTACCTCCTACAGTGACTATATTTCTTCATCTGAGTGAGATTCTAACATCCTTCCTTTGGTCTTCCTTGTTATTTAGCTTCTTTGAGTCGGGATTGTAGTGTTTATATCCACATCTTTTAGGCTAATATCCACTTATAAGACAGTGCAGACCATACATATCTGGGTTACCTCACTCAGTTTTATCCATTTGTCTGCAAATGTCATGTTATCCTTGTTTGGAATAGTAGTATTCCATTGTGTAAAAAAATACATATTTTTATCTATTCTTCATTGAAGGACACGTGCATTTTTCTAGTTTCTGACTATTATGAATAAAGCCTCTATATACATAGTGAACACATGACATTGTGGAATAGTGGAACATCTCTTGGGTGTATCCCTAGGAGTGATATGGTGTAGGTGAATCTTGAGGTAGAGCTACTGCCCATTTTCTGAGAAACATTAAAATTGATTTCCAGAGCAGTTGTACAAGTTTATACTTCCAACAACAATTGAGGATTGTTCCTCTGGTCCTACATAATTCAGTTCTTGAACTTTGCTGTGATGATGGGTGTAAAGAGAAATATCAGAGTCATTTTGATTTGCAATTCCCTGATAACTGATGACATTGAACACTTCTTTATTTGGTTCTTGGCCATGTGTGATTCTTCTATTGAGAATTCTCTGTTTATGTTTGTTCACCATTTTTTAATTGGGTTAATCATTGGTGAATTTGAAAAATATTGGTTTTAGAAGGTTGTTATTGTTGTGACAAAAATAGCTGAGAAAATCAAGTCAAAAGAAAAGATTTTTGGCTTACAAACCCCAAGATTTAGGTCAGTTGTCACTTAGTTCTTGGGCAGCTCAGTATATTATGGAGATATTAAGGGGTCAGAGATTAGATGTAGCTTATTCACGTATTTATTATCAGGCAGGAGAGTGTCAGTGAGGGGTGTGGGGAGAATAGAATCTCAATATCTTGTACTCAGTGATACATCTTCATTGTATGAGATTCTAGCTCCTCAATGCACCTTATTGCACTGCCACAAGCTGAAGACTGTAGCTTTAAAGCAAGAGCTTTTGGAGTCTACTGTAGATACAAGGTGTTACAGAATAGATTGTAAACTTTTAGAGAGCTGTATACAAGTTCAAAAGGAATAGATATGTCGTGTATGTTTTTCAAATCCAATGAGGAATAGAGAAGAGAAGACTTCTACCCTATCATAACAATGGTAACTTTTTTCTTCTGTACAAACTTTGAAGCACCATTTTATTTGATTCAGCTTAATGGTAATTTATGTTATGATATTTTTGGTAAATTTGATCCAGTCAAAGATATGCAGGAAAAATAAAGTTCATGAGCAATTTGTCATAAGGTTAACTGCCCTCATCTTCTCATCTCTTAGATCTCCTCCTTATTAATACTTCCATCATTTTCATTATCTCAATTTTCCTTGCCATTTCTATATTCTACTTTCCTCTGTTGAGGCATGGTCTGTTGATAGCTGCTTTGATTTCCTCCTTTTGATTTTGATTGAAAACCTTGGTGACTTTCTTTTAGAGAACCTACATTTGATAGAGACTTACTTGCCTATCTTCTATCAGTTCTGTGTTCCCACAGTACTTCTACCCTATCATGTATACTCTAGATATATCCTCAAATTCTAGTTATCTCACTTTCTTTTTATGCATTGTGCTGCCCCATTATTACTCATATAATGGTTGCAGGCAAAAAAAAACTGATGCAAATCTGTCTGCAATTAAAAAAAAAAAAGGCTTTTAATATCAAGGGTTCTCATTTCTTATTCTGTAGAAACCTATATAGGAAAAACAACACTTAAAAGTAAGCATTGATTGCTCACTAATGCTTTATAATAAGACTTACTTTCTATTATTGAAAGTCAGTATATGTCTACTTTATAGGAAGATTGGAGATAAATTGGTAAATATGTTTTTCCTATTTTGATCATTCAGTATTTCATCAATTCAAAAAAAGTGTAAGGTCTGAAGGAGACGCTTTAATCTGACAGTTATTTCCTTGCTTTTTTTTTAACACATATTTTCTATTGTAGCAGGAACCTCTATGAAATTAGCACAGTGATTTGCATATTTCTCTATATCCTTTTCCTAAGTTTAGTTAAATCTACTGGTAGCCAGATCCATTCCTTTAATTTTTTTTTTATTTATTCAATTACTTCGTGTAGAGGAAGGCCACTGATTTGTTTGAGTTAATTTTATATCCAGCTACAGCACTGAAGCTGTTTATCAGGTTTAGGAGTTCTCTGGTGGACTTTTTCGGGTCACTTATGTATACCATCATATCATCTGCAAATAATGATATTTTGACTTCTTTCTTACCAATTTGTATCCCCTTGATCTCCTTTTGTTGTAGGATTGCTCTGTCTAGGACTTCAAGTACTATATTGAATAGCTAGGGAGAAAGTGGGCAGCCTTGCCTAGTNCCAGATTTTAGTNGGATNNNTTCNAGTTTCTCTCCATTTACTTTGATGTTGGCTACTGGTTTGCTGTAGATTGCTTTTATTATGTTTAGGTAGGGGCCTTGAATTCCCAATCTTTCCAAGACTTTTATCATGAAGGGGTGTTGGATTTTGTCAAATGCTTTCTCGGCATCCAATGAGATGATCATGTGGTTTTTGTCTTTNAGTTTGTTTATGTAGTTGATTACATTGATGGATTTCCTTATATTAAACCATCCCTGCATCCCTGGGATGAAGCCTACTTGGTCACGATGAATGATCATTCTGATGTGTTCTTGTATTCGGTTTGAGAGGATTTTATTGAGTATTTTTGCATCCTTTGCAACCTGCTTCCTCTCATCCCACACCTACCCTTACAAGCCCCTTCTTTTCATTACCCATTCCTCTTCTACTCAAAGAAAGGGAAGACCTGACCCTGTATATGCCAACAAGCTCCAACACATCAAGTCCCAGTAGGTCTATATTCACTCTCACTGAGGCCAGACAAAGCAGCTCAGCTAGGAAAATCTATTCAAAGGCAGGCAAAAGAGTGCTCATCTATGGGCCCTGGGTCCAGTCCTTCTCTCTCTCTGTGTGTGTGTGTGTGTGTGTGTGTGTGTGTGTGTGTGTGTGTGTGTAATTTGTGTATACATGTATAATTTTAGGTGAATATAAAACAATATAATTCTCTATGCCTTTTATATCTAAGTTATGCTTTGTTGTAACTTATTTTTACTTTCTCACTATGCTCTGTAATCCCTTCTCCCAAAAAAATAAATTCCATGCCTAATTTATCATTTCATGTGTTTTTGCCATAATCGTGTCTAGAGAACTTTCTCGCTTACTCCTTTGCAGCATTTTTCGTTTCCTGGAGTACTTTATACAGTTAGTAGAAATTCAAAAGTTAGAGAAAGGACCCACAAATATGAAAGAAAACCTTCCTTTAATCTTTCTGAGTCTAGATTTCCTCATTCAGTTTATTTTTAAGTTCCATGCATTTGCCTAAAAATTTCATGAACTTATTTCACACACACACACACACACACACACACACACACACACACACACACAAACATACACACATAAGTTCACATACAAACAACACACACACACATACAATCACAGTTTCATTATTCTCCACAGGTCACATCATACAGGACGGAGGACAGTAAGGAAAGGAAGAAGAGTGCTCACCTTCCTGATTCTCCTCACACTGTGTTCCTGAAGCTCTGGGTTTTTTGTTTGTTAGTTTTTTTGTTTTGTTTTGTTTTGTTTTGTTTTGTTTTGTTTTGTTTTGTTTTGTTTTTACATCAATATTTGCAACTCCTGGTAGAATACCGTCCGAAGCTCCTGGTGAAAAACTAAATTCCTTCAGTAATTGATGCAGAGGGTTGTCTAAGACATACAATATACTAAGTGTCACTTTCAGAAAGGCTTCCAGCTATGCATACAGTAAGTAAGCCATCATATTGACATAAATGAGATTGATAAGGATTGATAACATTTGGTTTTTAATCCAAGAAGCAGAACTAAAATGTGTATTTATAATTTTATGGGGATGTAGTATATATCCTGTAAAGGAAAATAATGTCGAAGTGAATTTCAACAAGTTCACATAGATTCTGCTAAATACACATTATCCTAAAATGTTTTTCCTTTTGATGAAACATCACATTTCTCTTGTGTTTTCCTCCTGAAATTAGACCATTTAAATTTATGCCCCATTTTAGAATTTACCTATATTATCTTGTTTCTTGTCAATGAGTACTCAAACTTGTATTGGGATTCAATAAGTGCCCAGATGACCTGACTCAGCAAGACAACTGTCACCAGTTTCCATGGCATGTGGCTCAAACCCTTTTTTAGTCAGATGCATCATAACATTTAGGTTGTTCACAATTACACTTATCTAAGATGGATAATTTTTGGCAATATGAAAACAGATTTAATACAGAAATCATGTCATCATGACTGTTCTTTCATGGCTGTAGCAGAGCAGTCCATCTGTCAGCATGAGCAAATGAAGATCAGGGGCACAGTGTTGCCTTCATTACCAGCATCAGTAGGAATTTCAGTGAAGGTTGATCTTCCAGTGTGTGTTCACTGACAGGACTATGCATGAAGCTCAGCTTTAATTTAAAATACTTGCTGTGTTGATGTCTGTAAGCATCTTTGTGGTGGTAAGTTTAAAGTGTAGAAAGGTCTGAAGCAAACTTTGTGAAGAAAACCTATAAAGATATCAAGTAAAAGACTATAGCAAATTGTGAGGGATCCTGCCTGTATTGTGGTATATCACTAATAGTGAATGAGTATTTGAGTAGGAGAAAACATCGACTCCCAATTTTACTGGGCACACTGGTGGTATAAATTTTGGATTAACTTTCCAAACCTTTACTTTACATTTTTCCAGCTGGTATGATAATATTCCATTTTGGGTGAACACTGGAATACAGTGCACTAGCTTATGAAATATTTACCAGTGGAGAATGTAATAAGATTTTTATTTCATCCCCTGCTTTCAGTTTTCATTATGACTTCCATATGATGTCCAGGTCAAATAATTTCAAGATAAGAGATCAGATAGGAATGATCATAACAATTACAAATTATAGCTGCTATAAAAAATTGATTTTGCCATCACTATGGAGGCATCACTTTTTTTTATTCTGAGGAACATTATGCAAATAATTCCATGGTGCATGTGTGTTGGTCCTATCAGTAAACCCTTAGGAAATAAAAAAGAAATCAGAGAAGAATAACATTTGTAAACTGCAAACATGGAACCAGAAGTTTCTTGAGAATGAAGAAGAGCAGATTTAGTGTTCAGCAGTACAAAAGTTTGACAATGAGGTGCAATTAGTAATATATAATAAATACAATTACATTTTTATTCTTCTCAGTATAGATGAATATATTTAAATGAATAATCCTAATTCATGTCAGCTTGCTACAGAATAGTAAATAAAACATGGTATACACACATTGCTAGACTAGGGTCCCCCAACTTCACAATTTACAAGTCAGTTACAATATTGCTTTAGTTTTTATTTTCTAATAATTCATCAACTCTATTACTTGATTTCGTTTCATTGCTCACTCTTTCAGCATTTCCTTGAAGATGTGATTATAACATATTACAGTACTCATAATGATTTAGAAAATGGCTGCTCTTCTTTAGAATAAGTCCAATGACTGAGGACACACTGAAATCTTTTTGTCTTCCTCTTTTGTTTCTGGGGTGTTAAGCAAACATGTGTGGCAGCTGTTGAAAGTCTTGACCGTGAGCTCTTGTTGTCTAAATAAGTTTAATGTGCAAATGCTAAAATAGAAACTGGGTTAAGTGAAGTTCAATAAGTGACTCCATGATGAGAAAGCCAATGTATTTAATAAATATGTAGTTTAAAAGTGAGTGATACAAAAACCTGAAATTAAGGAAGAAAATTACTATTTTCCTACTCTTTCTCAATTGATCTATTTCAATTTTTTTTTTCCGGCAAAGCATATAATCTCTGTCCAATACCCTCTGTTCATTCTTACCCTTCTCTATATTTATGTAAATTTATTTATATTTATATATTTAAGTAAAGTTCTGCAAATCACAAAATAACAAAATTATTGATGTTTTAAAACTCATTTCAATCTGGGGTTTGAATTAAAGCTCTAATAAATATGTGTCTGTACTTATTATCCTCTTGTTTTCTCTTGCTTAAAACTGTTGTTTCCTTTAACTAGGTACTACTAATTTATGCAATTCTTTCTATTAGTAGTGAATAATTAAAATTATACCTTTGCCACACCCACTACAGTGAAGTCTGCTTGACAGTCCGAGAGGCCTGGAAGCACTCAGGAGGCAAAGAGTTTCAAGGAAACTCAGCCTCCTGGAATCTTAGCATTCTCATAACCCATATACTCAGACCCTATCCCCACATTAGTATGGTGTACGCTCTCGTTCAGTATTATAAGTGCCTTTAAAGATTGAATTTTAACATAGGTGAGCCTCCACTAGTGTTCTAATGCCCTAGAAAATTCTTGAAACTGACAAGCTTGGTATTCAGTAAGAAGTTTACCTATTCAATAACATTCAAATTTACTTCTAGTAGAGACCAGTGAAACTAATTAGGCGTTACAAAGAACAGAGCTAGGATAGCTCAGGGCTAGTCTGCAGAGTGATTATTTAGGACAGTAGCTGAGTCTCAACCAAACAAGGTAATACACAATGGCCTATCAAAAAGGTGGCTAGAGAAAGTACCCAAGGACCTGAAGGGGGCTGCAAACCTGTAGGTGGAACAACAATATGAACTAACCAGTACCCCCTGAGTTTGTGTCTCTAGCTGCATATGTAGCAGAAGATGGCCTAATCAGCCATCACTGGGAATAGAGGCCCCTTGGTCTTGCAAACTTTATATGACCCAGCACAAGGCAAGGCCTGGGCCAAGTAGTGGGAGTGGGTGGGTAGGGGAGCAGAGGTGGGGGGAGGGGTATAGGAAACTTTCGGGATAGCATTTGAAATGTAAATAAAGAAAATAATAATTTAAAAAAAAAAAGTGGATTTAACATGAAAGTGGTGGGGAATCTCCCTGAAAGAGGTTTTTTCACTAGGCCCAAAGGAATAGCATAATCAGGCATTTACTAAGAACCCCTGGTGGTGGGTTTAACAATAGACTAGCTTTCCACCTGCCTGGTCCCTGCCATCCTTTGAAGTATACAATTCTTTTGTTTTGTGCCCCACCTAGCTTTTCTTTTCTTTTTTCTTTTTTTTTTTTCTGTATAAAAAGTTTGATGCTTGATTTGAAACATTACACTCAGATTCTACATGCTCTCTCGTGTCATCTGTTTGTCAGTTCCCATCCGACTCCATGCCCATCTGTCCGAGACTCTGATTTGCACGGATTGAGGAAGGCCCACTGAGGCCGGTCCGTGCCATACCTTCCAAAGTTAATCATAAATCCTGAATTCATGCACTTCATTAAACAATTACAGTTCCTTAGTAAAGATGCCAGTAGTTTTGACCTCATACAAGCAAGACACTAAGTGGGGGTCTAGAAAGTATAAGTTTTACTTTTTAGGCATTTGTTTGGAATTCTATAAGAAATCACACGGTACCATTTTTTCAGCTTGCCAGAGACTGGTGCTTGCTTTTACATAAGAATGTGTATTACCTGAAATATATCTCAGGATGATGTCTATCCATAAAGCACTACCTGTACTGTCAGGGCCCTAGTTGTTGAAAGATAACTAGGATCAGTAAGACACTTACAAATAGTCTGCCAAATTCTATAGGAAGATCACTGATGCTCTTGGACATTATGATGACATCATCATAAATGTCTTTGAGAGACACCTCGCCATTGCACTAGCATCTATGGATGCAGAGAACATGTTCTCCCAAAGTAGAAGGTTTGACACTAACAGCAGCAGGATAGTTCCTGCTATGTAGAAACAGAAGCTACATTGAGCTCCATGTTTCTGAGATTATCTGTTATAAACCACTATTATAAACTTGCTCAGTTTCCTCTATGATAGATACCACTGCTATATTTATGTATTAAAGACTAACCACATTACACACTAAAAATAATTAAGCAAGCACAAACACACACACACACACAGACACACACATACACACAAACACACACGTTTGAAGATGTTGTTGATTTGTTAAAAATTTGACTGTCTCTCAGAAGTGACACTGAAGGATTTAAATGTTTGACCATAAGCTAATTTTAAGTAAGCATTTTCATTTCATCAACTACAGACAGTTTAATGTGAGAAATTTATGTTGAGCTTCAATGGTTTGAATCTACAAGAGTTTGACATGCATTTTGACAAGGACAGCATACTTTAACTCTTCATGCCTGATAAGAGTAAACACATGATTGCTTGGACTCAGAATGGTGGCAATCCAGTCAGGAAATGATACTCTATGCTGGATTTGTCAACTCAAAACAAACTTAAAACCAAAGCCTTAAATTGAGTTTTCTTTGAAGGTGAGCTTTGCCCAATCCTGTGAGTACAGTGGGTCTATGTGATATGATCTAACTGTCCTGATAAAAAAAAGCATCTTAATAACTTATGTGTTGTTCTTAAAAGTTATGTTAATAGATACTGGAATGCTGAATGCCAATACTATGGACTCTCTACCCCATGTGGATATGCCTTATATCCACACTTGGCTTCCTTAAGTTTCTGTGTAGCAGAGACCCCATCCATGGAACAGAGACTAACATCTGCAGATGTTGCGGTTATAAAGCACCAACTCTACCTTTGATCACAAAAGCAAAGAAGCCCTAGTAATTTTCATTTTATTTATATTTCTTTCTCTATACAAACAATTATCTTATAATTTTTAAATGATCACTTTTGGGATCCTCACTAACTTACTGATTCAACAGACAGCACAAAGTGTAATGAGCAACAGTTATTCCTTCAACACAAAAGAAACAAGATATATAAAACAAGTTAAATTCATTTTTACATATCTTGGGATTACCTCTAAATAATTTCTGAATTAGAAAAGTGTGATTCTCAGTAATTTAAGTTCTACAAATACCAAGCCAACATTAAAACTTTATGCATGAAGAACACCTAAACACACATGATTATAAGAAAATGGTTCTAAGTATTTTGTACTATGCAATTTTAGTAAATGCTTTTTTTTGCCTAATAATTCAGCTATTGTTAGATAACTCATATATTAGACTTTCATTTCCAATGAATACCTTCATTGCAGAGTCTATTTTGTATAATATAAAAATATATTTATCTATCATTCTCTTCATGCATACATATAAATGTATGTATAAGTGATCTATCAAATTTTGCCTGAAGAATTTTCATAATCTAAATAAATTCAAGTGCCTAAATACTTTTACATAAAAGCTATTGATGTGTATTCTGTATGGGTTTTTTTTCTTTTTTTCTTTTTTCTTTCTTTGTTTCTTTTTTCTTTTCTTTTTTTTTTTCCTTTCGGCTAATATCCACTTGTTAGTAAGTACATACCATTTGCCTGCAAAAGTCAGGATGTCCTAGTTCTCAATAGTTGAGTAATATTTCATTGGGTAAATGAACCACATTTTTTGTATCCATTCTTCTGTCCTGGAACATCTAGGTTGTTTCCAGCTTCTGGCTAGGATCAATAAGGCCACTATGAACATACTGGAACACATGACCCTGTAGCATAGTGGGGCATCTTCTGAGTATATTCCCAAGAGTGATATAGCTGGGTGTTGAGGTAGATTATTTACAATTTTCTGAGGAACATTCAGATTGATTTCCAGAATGTTTGTTCCAGTTTGGAATCCCACCAGCAATGGAGGAGTGTTCTTCTTTCTCCACATCCTCTCCAACATGTGTTGTCATCTGAGGTTTTGAACTTAGACATTCTGATTGGTGTAAGGTAGAATCTCAGGGTCGTTTTGATTCAAATTTCTCTGATGACCAAGGACTTTGAACATTTCATTAGGTGCTTCTCAGCCATTCAAGATTTCTCAGTTGTGAATTCTTGGTTTAGTTCTATACCCCATTTTCTGATTAAGTTGTGTGGTTTTGAAGTGATTAACTTCTTAAGTTCTTTATATATTTTGGCTATTAGCCCTCTCTCAGATGTGGGGTTAGTGATGATTTTTTCCCCAATCAGTAGGTTGTCAATTTGTCTTACCAGCTATGTCCTTTGCCTTACAGAAGCTTTCCAGTTTTATGAGGTTACATTTATCAATTCTTTATCTTAGAGCATAAGCCATTGGAATTCTGTTTAGGAAATTTCCCCCTGTGCCTATGAGTTCATGGCTCTTCCCCACTTTCTCTTCTATTAGATTTAGTGTATTTGGTTTTATGTTGAGGTACTTGATCCACTTGGACTTGATCTTTTTACAAGGTGACAAATATGGGACTATTTTCTTTCTTGTACATACAGATAGCCAGGCAGACCAGCACCATTTATTGAAGATGCTTTCTTTTTTCCATTGTATATTTTTGGCGTCTTTGTCAAAGATCAAGTGATGGTAAGTGAAGACGCCTCAGTCCCACTTGGGAGAAAGAAGGAAGGAATCACAAGTGGGAGAAAGGGAGGGACTTGGAAGGGAAAGTGTATGGGGTGGGAGGGCAGTGGGGGCTATAGGGGAACCTGATCTGATATTGGGTGAAAAGAAAGGAAGCCCCAAGGGCCAGCAGAAAGAATGTAAACAGGCAACCTCAGGAAACAGGAGGTTGGAGGGACCCCCAGAATGCACCAGAGACCTAGGAGTTGACAGACTCCCAGAACTCATAGAGATCGACATTTGCTGAAATGCCCAACAGTAGGGAGAAGGAAATTATAGAGCCCACCTCCAGCAGGAAGACAGGACATCAAGTGAAGGATGAGGTTACCATTCCACAGTCACACCTCTGACCCATAATTGTTTCTGTCTGAAAGAATTACAGGGATGGAAATGGAGAGGAGTCTGAGTAAAAGAAGGTCCAGTGAGAGGCCCTAAGTGGGATCCACCTCAAGGGAAGGTCCCAAGGCCTGACCATATTACTGAAGCTACGGAATACTCACAAAAAGAGATCATGCCTTCCCTCCAAAAGAGTCAACAAGCAGCTGAAAGAGTCAGAGTCAGATATTTGCACCCAACCAATAGACAGGAGCAGCTGACCCCTTTTGCTGAATTAAGGACGGCTGAAAGAAGCAGAGGAGAAGGACAATTCTGTAGGAGGACCAGCTGTCTTAATTAATCTGGACTCCCTAGATCTTTCAAACACTGGACCACCAGACAGCATATACCAGCTGATATGAGGCCCCCAATACGGAAACAGTAGAGGACTTCCAGGTCTGTGTTCATTCAAAGATGATGCATCTAACCCTAAAGAGACTCTCTGCCCCAGGAAGTTTAGAGGTCAGGTGGTGTGGGGGTGGGGTCATCTAAGTGATATGGAGTAGTCAGAGGGTGGATGGGGAGGGGTGAGGAATGGAATATGGAGTGTAAAAAATGAATTAGAAATAAAATTAAATTTAAAAAAGGGAAACTAAAAAAAAATCTAAATACACAAAAATAAAAAAAAAAACAAAGAAAGAAACAAAAAGCTATTGATCTCATTAATTCAGCCTTTCTTCCCATATCATCTACAGAGTTTTAGAACCAGCAACTCTTAGAAAATAAAATCGTGTTATTCCTATAACCCTCAAAAATCGAATTGGTGGAAAGTGTAACACTCACATCTACTGTCATTATCTACTCTAGGCTTTAGCCCCTAATCTCTTGAAGGTCAGATTAAGTGTACAATCTCGTGTTTAAGATGA
>NC_034605.1:31065142-31070169 GCF_900095145.1 Mus pahari | reverse complement strand
CTGATGGGGTCTGCAACCCTATAGGTGGAACAACAATATGAACTAATCAGTACCCCCAGAGCTCATATCTATAGCTGCATATATAGCAGAAGATGGCCCAGCCAGTCGTTGTTGGTAAGAGAGGCCCCTTGGTCTTGCAAACTTTATATGCCCCATACAGGGGAATGCCAGGGCCAAGAAGTGGGAGTGAGTGGGCAGGGGAACAGGGTAGGGGGAGGGTAGAGGGGACATTTCGGGATAGCATTTGAAATGTAAATGAAGAAAATATCTAATAAAATATTAATAATAAAAATGTTTTCCTGGTTCATTTAAAAAATATTTTTGCTATTGGCTCCCCCCCCTTTTTTTTTTTAGAAAATATCACCAATGAAATATGGTGTTTTGTCAGCATCCCATTCTTCTTCCTTTTTGATGTCACTTGGCTTGTACTAAACTGGAAAACAATATAAGACAAAATCTGTCATCTTTGTCTACTTCAGGCTTCTGAACATAAAGACTCTTCTGATTGATTTCAAAGGGAAAACTCATATAAAATATTCACAATCACAATTCTGTTTCTTTTGCCCTGAGATAAGATGAATTGGACCCACTCACTTTATATTCTCAATAATTTCCAATTTCTTAAGCTCCAAAACATTTTCCATTTGAGCTATAATATCTGTTCTTGAAGCTGTCCCATGCATCAGAAACTCTTAATGATTCCTATCATTCGTACTCATTGAATAACAGCAATACTTTCCTCCTTCTCTCATTTCAATACAGAAGATGACTCAGACTATCATTGAACATTGAAACATATGTCGATTTAACAGATGCTGAGTGATGCAAATCCAATTATCTCTTGTGCCCTGGACATTTTCTTCTAACTCCTAATTGTTCTGGTCTGAGAGAACTGCAGGGACAAAAATGGACAAGAGCCTAAGGAAAAGGAGGTCCAGTAACAGGTGCAAATTGTGATCCAACTCAAGGGGGCTGGGGCAAGGACTGATTTTATTACTGAGGCTATGATATGCTCATCAAAAGCGACCTGTCATGACTGCTCTAGGAAAGACCCAACAAGCAGCTGAAAGATTCAGATGCAAATATTTCTACCCAACCAATGGTCAGAAGCTGGTGATCCCTATGGTTGAATTAGGGAAAAGCTGGAAGAAGCTGAAGAGAAGGGTGACTCTGTAGGAAGACCAGCAGTCTTACCCAACCTGGACCCCTGAAATCTCTTAGACACTGAGCCACCAACCAGGCAGCATACAGCACCTGATATGATGCTTCCAAAACATTTACAGCAGAGGACTGCCAGGTTCAGACTCAGTCAGAGAAGATACATCTAACCCTCAAGAGACTTGATGTCCCAGGGAGTGGGCAGGTCTGCTGGGGTGAGAACATCCTTGTGGAGATATGGGAGGTGAAACAGTCAGAAAGTGGACTAGGATGGAGGTAAAATCTTGACTGGAAAAAAAAAAGATTAAATAAAAAGGAAAAGAATATATTTCTTTAAAGATATTTGAAAGCCTATTTTGAGTTCTCTTAGTAAACTTTGAACAAATATCTCATCACAAAAATTAGAAAACCAAAAAATTAATTAAAAAGAATTCCATTTAAACAAACTCAAAGAATCCTTGAACTGGATACTTTAACTTAGAGAGGCACAGTGGTGAGTTTACTTACAGAAGGGAGGTTGACTCAATGGCAGCATTATTGGCCAGGACTTCCCAAGCAGGATGAGTTCAGACTCTGAAGAGCTGCTTCACTGGAGTAATACATGAGGCTAGTTCTCCTCCCCTTGTATAGCTTAGCAGATAGCCCCGAGGGCATGCACCACCATGTGACAGCAAGAAGTCACATAGAGAATTCCTCATTCATGAACAGTCTGTCTATTTTCAGGGAACGTTAACAATTTAATTACAACATACTTATCTGTGTCTGGATGAATTTTTTTTTTTTTTTTGCTTGTTTCTACATGATAGTTCTTGTCCGAATTATTTTGATATCTCTGAAGCTGTCTCAGCTGCCTGATGATGGGATGGTCAAGTCACATCAAGAAGAAAGTATTGTTCATAATTACTTCCCCTTCATTAGACTCCTATATTCTTTCTATCACCTTTTTTCTAATATTCATGGACAGAGATGGATTCTTCACTGAATATTTGACCACCATGACAGAGCATTAGTGAATCATCTGTGGTATTATCATGGATCTCTGCTAGTAATCACTGATTCCTTTGAAGAGTGTTTCTCTAAGAACTAAGCTGACAGTTAAAATAATCTACATGTTTAATTTAGATATCTGGAAGATCTTTTGAATTATATCAAGTATACTTCTATCTCCCTTCCAGATGCCTTCTACAGTTTGACAGTTTCTTGCTTGGTCCTATGCTCTGGAGTTTTTTATCTGTCACCAGTATTTCAGGAAAGAACCCTGGTCTGGGTGAGTAATCTCCTCCCCACAGACTCCTCTTTTCTCAACATCACATGTTCAACTAAATTTTAGAGCCTGACGTGCAGCTTGTGTCTCTGCAGCACACTCACCCCCAGCAACCTGTCTACAGGAGAGAACTGTACAGAGAGGACTCTCGGAGGGGGAGCTAATTGCCTACCCCGAGGGTAAGCTCTACCAGTTTTATGTTCTTTGATGTCTCCTTATTCCTCCACTGTTGCATTCAGCCTAAGTGATTTTGGGTTAGCATGAATTCTAGTCTACTTAGCAAATTGAAGAGAACTGTTCCTTTAAGATTCCTTTAAGATGTCCTAGGTCCTCTAAAACATCCATGCATAAAAGCAATATTAGTTAACCTGCTGATTTTACATGATGTGCTGTCACTTTTAGGCATTTGTTTCCTATAGCGGGGTGCTCAGTGGAAACCCCCATCCTGGACAGTAGAGGAGTGTTACTGCTTTTACAGTGATTCCACTGCTCACAATTAGCACGCTTTCTATCTGGTCAGCATTTCCACTGGTACGTCAGATAGGTCACAGTGCAGATCTTGTCAGATTTGAATTCCCATGAGCCCTGTTCTCATATATTTTCTTCCTTTTTAGTCTTGATTTCATTAAAATTTTATCAATCGTATTTAAANATTGTTCCATTCACTTTTCTACAGAGCTATTTCTACAGTAAGAGTAATTTTATGCTGAATCATGGCTGGCAAGAAGATAATATACAAACTCTGTTGTTAACAGTTTTAGACANGAGACTGTCATCTCATGTTATAAAATGAATGCAGGGGTTGAGATCGAAAACTGTCTGAAAAAATTCAAGGGGCTCATTCTTGACATGCCTAAACAGGTGTCTTCTACTTGAATTTTAACTTAATCAAAATGAAAACATTTTCATCAAAGTTACCTGACTATAATGTTCAGTAGAAAATTGGATACTCTTCTCACATATTTTGTCTTCTGAAAGCCTCTTGGGTGTTTGCATTCTTATTTATATCCCTAGATTTGGATATAAATATTTTTTTCGTCTATGTATTTCCATTATAGATGTTACAAAGTTTTAAAAACTGTCTATTTTCCATAACTTTCTGCATGTATTTTTTTCTCTGTCTTTTTCTCTGTCTCTTTCTCTCTCACTCACACGCACATATTCACACAATTACTACAGGTATACATACATGTACAAACATAAACATATATGTATAGATACATATACACAAAATAGAAGTTATTTGAAAGTGTAGTTCACATTCACACTGAAACGACAAAATTATGATAAGCAAAAATTTAAATCACAAAGCTGGAAGTGGTGGCGTACTCCTGTAATCCCAGCACTCAGGAGGCAGAGGCAGGTGGTTTCCTGAGTTTAAGGCCAGGCTGGTCTACAAAGTAAGTTCCAGGACAATGAGGGCTATACAGAGAAACCCTGTCTAGAAAACAACAACAACAAAATATTAAATCAGAAAGTGTTACATTACTTATTCCCATATTTGCACATTTATAGGATGCTATAAATGCCACTCTATTAGTGCAAATCATGTCTCTGTATTTTGGCACTTTTTCAGTTGTTATGTACACATGAATAAAGAAAGAGGTTGAAGACATTTCTTGACGTATTTAAAACATTTTTTCAGAAAGGTAAGACAAATACAGGAACAGAAACAGTACTGTGAGGCATGTCCATAAGCTATTTGAGGTATAGAAAAAATAAATAGCAAAGGAGTAGAAGATGTTTAACAATAACAAGTGATAAGAAGGGATTGTTTGTAAGTCATGATTTGGCATTCATTCAGAAATACAAAGTGTAAGCCTGAGTTTTTCAAAGAGAAATGAGCTAGAATAAAAGAAATCCCTTTCTCCCTTAAATAATCTTTGTCAGCTTATTTGATTACAGAAAAAAATATGATAGTATTTGTACATGGGTGTGTATGTGTATAGTGTAGGGTATTCTGTGCGCATGTATCTATATTTATGTGTTTCTATACATATGTATGTCTGTCAAAATGTGCATGTATATGTATTAATGTATGTATATGTGTTGTGTGTGCAACATGTGCAATTGTACATAAATGTATATGGAGGCCTACACTGAATGAATTCTTCACTCACTCTCTATGCTATTTTAAATATAAGATATCTCATTGAATATAGAACACATCCATTAGATAAATGGGTTAACTGCAAGCCCCAAGAACCCACCTGTCTTCATTTTCCAAGGACAGTTTCATATAGACAGTTTCATTCGGCCATTTCTTATAGATTCTGTGTAATTGGGTTCAGGTCCTAGAGTATATATAACATCACTACAATAGTAACAATCACTTGATAACTAGACTTAAGTTTTGAAACAACTGTGGAAGTTAGAATGAAGCATGACCAAAACAGTTCTGGAAATTTTATTTGTTTTAACTTAAACTTTTCTAATTTTATTTGCCATAGTAAAATTGACAGAATGAGAAGTTCTTAGATTACAGAACCACTTTTTCAGTCAGTCAAGTTAAATAAGCTTCTCATTACAATTCACACACAAACTGTTGGGTCCTGCCTTTTACAGGGACGCCGGAGTACAGCAGCTGGAGCGCACCAGACCAGCC
>NC_034605.1:30994137-31064707 GCF_900095145.1 Mus pahari | reverse complement strand
AACCCACCCCAAGGTGTTCTGCCCATGCAGACAAGGCGCCGGTCTGCGTGCAGGCAGGAACACTACAACAAACCTCCATGAGAAGTCATTAAAAGTAGTATTTGTATGTGTGCATGTATGTGTGTGGTATAGGGTACTGTGTGCACATATAGCTATGTCTATGTGTTTGTATGAATGTATATGTGTGTCAAATGTGCACGTATGCTCATGAATGTGTGTGTGGTGTCAGAGTCATTAAGTTCCCTTGAGTCTGCTAGTGGTGAAGTGAACTCTACTGGGAATGTGCTTGTAAGACATGCATTACTTATCATATTATTTATTTTATTTTTGAAGTGAAAGTATTGTTTCTTTTTTGTCTTCTCTTAATTTAATTATTTACTTTAAATCCATATTGCAGTCCTTTCCTCTTAACAGTCCATACCTCAAAAGGCCCTTTCCATTCCCCTTCTCATCTCCTCTTAAAAGGGATAGAGCCTTGGGTACCAATGTAAAGTGGCACCTCAAGTCACTGAAAGTCTAGGCACATCTTCAAATTTTTTCAGACAAGGGATCCCAGTGAGGTGAACAGGATCCACAGACAGGCAACAGAGTCAGAGACAATTTCCGTTCCAGTATTTGGGAGACCCGCATGAAGACCGAGCTGCACATCTCCCACATTAGTGCAGTGGGGGGCTAGGTACAGCCTGTGTGTGCTCTTTGGTTGGTCATTCAGTCTCTGGGATTATCCACGGGTCCAAGTTAGTTGACTCTGTTATTGTTCCTGTAGTGTTCTTATCCCTTCCACCTTCCTCAGTCTTTCTCTAAATCTTCCACAGGACTTCTTGAACTCTATCTAATGTTTGGCTGTGGGTCTCTGCATCTTTCTCCATCAGCTGCTGGATAGTGTATCTCATAGGACAGTTACACTAGGCTATTGTCTGTAGCATAACAGAATATCAAAAGTAATGTGAGAGATTGTTTCTTGCCTATGGGATGCATCTCAATTTATGCCAGTCACTTATTGGCCATTTCTTCAGGGTCTACGCATCTTCATCCCTGCACTTCTTTTTGGCAGGACAAATTTTGGGCCAAAGGTTTTGTGGGTGGGGTAGTGTCCTTATTCCTCCATTGGGATTCCTACCTGGGAACAGGAGGTATCCAGTTCAGGATCCATATCCCCCACTTCTATGAGTCTGAACTGGAGTCACCCTCATAGACTCCCTCCAGACTCCCATACCAACTCGTCACATCCTTGAGATGCCTCTCCACGTGGATTTCCATTCTTTCTCCTAGGCCTTGTGCTTGAGCTCTCCCCACCCAATTTCCTGGCTCCATCCATCCATCCATCCATCCATCCATCCATCCATCCACCTCCTACAGTGACTGTATTTCTTCTTCTGAGTGAGATTCTAACATCCTTCCTTGGGTCTTCCTTGTTATTTAGCTTCTTTGAGTCGGGATTGTAGTGTTTATATCCACATCTTTTAGGCTAATATCCACTTATATGACAAGGCAGGCCATACATATCCTTTGGCGTCTGGGTTACCTCACTCAGTTTCATCCATTTGTCTGCAAATGTCATGTTATCCTTGTTTGGGATAGTAGCATTCCATTGTGTAAAAAAATACATATTTTTATCTATTCTTCATTGAAGGGCACATGCATTTTTCCAGTTTCTGGCTATTATGAATAAAGCTGCTATATACATAGTGAACACGTGTCATTGTGGAACAGTGGAACATCTCTTGGGTGTATCCCCAGGAGTGATATGGTGTAGATGAATCTTGAGGTAGAGCTAGTGCCCATTTTCTGAGAAACATTCAAATTGATTTCCAGAGCAGTTGTACAAGTTTATACTTCTACCAACAATTGAGGAGTGTTCCTCTGGTCCCACATAATTCAGTTTTTGAACTTTGCCATGATGATGGGTGTAAAGAGAAATCTCAGAGTCATTTTGATTTGCAATTCCCTGATAACTGATGACATTGAACACTTCTTTATTTGGTTGTTGGCCAAGTGTGATTCTTCAATTGAGAATTCTCTGTTTATGTCTTTACACCATTTTTAATAGGATTAATCATTGGTGAATTCTGAAAAATATTGGCTTTAGGAGGTTGTTATTGTTGTGACAAAAATAGTTGAGAAAATCAACTTAAAACAAAAGAGTTTTGGCTTACAAATCCCAAGGATTAGGTCGGTTGTCTCTTAGTTCTTGGGCTGCTCAGTATATTATGGAGATATTAAGGGGTCAGAGATTAGATGTAGCTTATTCAAGTATTTATTGTCAGGCAGGAGAGAGTCAGTGAGAGGGGTGTGGGGAGAATAGAATCTCAATATCTTGTAAAGGAATACACTCAGTGATACATCTTCATTGTATGAGATTCTAGCTCCTCAATGCACCTTATTGCACTGCCACAAGCTGATGACTATAGCTTTAAAACAAGAGCTTTCAGAGTCTACTGTAGAAACAAGGTGTTACAGAATAGATTGTAAACTTTTAGAGAGCTGTATACAAGTTCAAAAGGAATAGATATGTCTTGTATGTTTTTCAAATCCAATGAGGAATAGAGAAGATTTCTACCCTGTCATAACAATGGGAAATTTTTCTTCTCTACAAACTTTGAAGCACCATTTTATTTGATTCAGCTTAATGGTAATTTATGTTATGATATTTTTGGTAAATTTGATCCAGTCAAAGATATGCAGGAAAAATAAAGTTCATGAGCAATTTGTCATAAAGTTAACTGCCCTCATCTTCTCATCTCTTATATCTCCCCCTTATTAATACTTCCATCTATTTTCATTATTTCAATTTTCCTTGTCATTTCTATATTCTACTTTCCTCTGTTGAGGCATGGTCTGTTGATAGCTGCTTTGATTTCCTCCTTTTGATTTTGACTGAAAACCTTGGTGACTTTCTTTTAGAGAATCTGCATTTGATAGAGACTTACTTCTCCCTCTTCTGTCAGTTCTGTTTTCCCACAGTCCTTCTGCCCTATCATGTATACTCTAGATATATCCTCAAATTCTAGTTATCTCACTTTCTTTTTATGCATTGTGCTGCCCCATTATTACTCATATAACGGTTGCAGGCGAAAAACTGATGCAAATCTGTCTATGATTAAAAAAAAAAAGGCTTTTAATTTCAAGGGTTCTCATTTCTTACTCTGTAGAAACCTATATAGGAAAAAACAACACTTAAAAGTAAGCATTGATTGCTCACTAATGCTTTATAATAAGACTTACTTTCTTTTATTGAAAGTCACTATATGTCTACTTTATAGGAAGATTGGAGATAAATTGGTAAATATGTTTTTCCTATTTTGATCATTCAGTATTTCATCAATTCAAAAAAAGTGTAAAGTCTGACAGTTATTTCCTTGCTTTTTTTTTAACAGATATTTTCTGCTTTTAGCAGTAACCTCTATGAAATTAGCATAGTGATTTGCATATTTCTCTATGCCCTTTTCCTAAGTTTAGTTAAATCTTCTGGTAGCCAGATTCATTCATTTATTTTTTTTTATTATTTATTCATTTATTTTCACTTTGCAACCCGCTTCCTCTCATCCCACACCTACCATTACAAGTTCTCTCTTTTCATTACCCATTCCTCTTCTCCTCAAAGAAACGGAAGACCTGACCCTGTATATGCCAACAAGCTCTAACACATAAAGTCCCAGAAGGTCTATATTCACTCTCACTGAGGCCAGACAAAGCTGCTTGGCTAAGAAAATCTATTCAAAGGCAGGCAAGAGTGCTCATCTATGGGACCTATGTCCAGCCCTTGTGTGTGTGTGTGTGTGTGTGTGTGTGTGTGTAATTTCTGTATACATTTATAATTTTAGGTGAATATAAAACAATATAATTCTCTATGGCTTTTATATCTAAGTTATACTTTGTTGTAACTTTTTTTTACTTTCTCACTATGCTCTGTAATCCCTTCTCCCATTAAATGTATTCCATGCCTAATTTATCATTACATGTGTTTTTGCCATAATCGTGTCTATAGAACTTTCTCGCTTACTCCTTTGCAGCATTTTTCGTTTCCTGGACTACTTTATACAGTTAGTAGAAATTCAACAGTTAGAGAAAGGACCCACAAATATGAAAGAAAACCTTCCTTTAATCTTTCTGAGTCTAGATTTCCTCATTCAGTTTATTTTTAAGTTCCATGCATTTGCCTAAAAATTTCATGAACTTATTTCACACACACACACACACACACACACACACACACAAACATATACACATAAGTTCACATACAAATAACACACACACACATACAATCACAGTTTCATTATTCTCCACATGTAACATCATACAGGATGGAGGACAGTAAGGAAAGGAAGAAGAGTGCTCACCTTCCTGATTCTCCTCACACTGTGTTCCTGAGACTCTGGTTGTTTGTTTGTTTGTTTGTTTGTTTGTTTTTGATTGATTTTATTTTGTTTTTACATCAATATCTGCAACTCCTGGTAGAATACCATCAGAAGCTCCTGGTGAAAAACTAAATTCCTTCAGCAATTGATGCACAGGTTTGTCCAAGACATACAATATACTGTCACTTTCAGAAAGGCTTCCAGCTATGCATACAGTAAGTAAGCCATCATATTGACATAAATGAGATTGATAAGGATTGATAACATTTGGTTTTTAATCCAAGAAGCAGAACTAAAATGTGTATTTATAATTTTATGGGGATGCAGTATATATCCTGTAAAGGAAAATGATGTAGAACTGAATTTCAACAAGTTTACAAACATTCTGCTAAATACACATTATCCTAAAATGTTTTTCCTTTTGATTTTCCTCCTGAAATTAGACCATTTAAATTTAAGCCCCATTTTAGAATTTACCTATATTATCTTGTTTCTTGTCAATGAGTAGTCAAAGTTGTATTGGGGTTCAATAAGTGCCCAGATGACCTGACTCAGCAAGACAACTCTCACCAGTTTTAGTGGCATGTGGCTCAAAACCTTTTTTAGTCAGTTGCATCATAGTATTTAGGTTGGTCACAATTATACTTATCTAAGATGGATAATTTTTGGCAATATGAAAACAGATTTAATACAGAAATCATGTCATCATGACTGTTCTTTCATGGCTGTAGCAGAGCAGTTCATCTGTTAGCATGAGCAAATGAAGATCAGGGGCACAGTGTTGCCTTCATTACCAGCATCAGTAGGAATTTCAGTGAAGGTTGATCTCCCAGTGTGTGTTCACTGACAGGACTATACATGAAGCTCAGCTTTAATTTAAAACACTTGCTGCGTTGATGTCTGCAAGCATTTTTGTGGTAGTAAATTTAAAGTATAGAAAGGTCTGAAGCAAACTTTGTGAAGAAAACCTATGAAGATATCAAGTAAAAGACTACAGCAAATTGTGAGTGCCTGCATTGTGGTACATCACTAATAGTGAATGAGTGTTTGAGTAGGAGAAAGCATAGACTCCCAATTTTATTGGGCACACTGGTGGTTAAAATTTTGCATTAACTTTCAAAACCTTTAATTTACATTTTCCAGCTGGTGTGATGATATTCCATTTTGTGTGGACACTGGAATAGAGTTCACTAGTTGTTGAAGTATCTACCAGTGGATAATGTAATAAGATTTTTATTTCTTCCCCTGCCTTCAGTTTTCATTATGACTTCTATATGATGTCCAGGTCAAATAATTTCAAGTTAAGAGATCAGATAGGACTGATCATAGCAGTTATAAATTATAGCTGCTATAATATGTTGACCTTGCCATCACTATGAAGGCATCACTTTTTTCATATTAAGGAAAATTATGCAGTGTGTGCATTATCAATGTGTGTTGGTCCTTTCAGTAAACCCTTAGGAAATTGAAAAGAAATCAGAGAAGAATAACATATACATAAAATGCAAACATGGAACCAGAAGATTCTTGAGAATGAAGAATAGCAGATTTAGTGTTCAGCAGTATAAAAGGTTGCCAGTGAGGTGCAATTAGTAATATACAATAAATACAACTACATTTTCATTCTTCTCTGTATAGATGAATGTATATTTAAATGTAGAGTCTTAATTCATGTCTGCTTCCTACAGGATAGTAAATATTACATAGTATGCACACATTGCTCGATTAGGTCCTCTAACTTCACAATTTACAACTCAGTTAGAAATTTTTCTTTTAAGGCATTTGATTGGAATTGTATAAGAAGTCACATGATACCATTTTTCTGCTTTCCAGAGACTGCTACTTGCTTTTACATAAGAAGGTGTATTATCTGAAATGTATCTCAGGATGATGTCTAATTATAAAGCACTACCTGTACTGTCAGGGCCCTCATTGTTGAAAGATAAGTAGAAGCAGTGAGACACTTACAAATAGTCTGCCAAATTCTGAAGGATGCTCTTGGACATTTTGATGACATCATCATAAATGTCTTTGAGAGACACCTCGCCATTGCACTAGCATCTATGGATGCAGAGACCATGTTTTCCCAAAGGAGAAGGTTTGACACTAACAGTATCAGGATAGTTCTTGCTATGTAGAAACAGAAGCTATATAGAACTCCATGTTTCTGAGATCATTACGGCTATTATAAACCACTATTATAAGCTTGCTCAGTCTTCTCTATGATACAGTGCACTGCTATATTTATGTATTAAAGAATAACCACATTACACACTAAAAATAATTAAGCAGCCACAAATACACACACAAACATACACAAACACACACATTTGAAGATGTTGATTTGTTAATTTGACACTGAAGGTTTTAAATGTTTGACCATAAATTAATTTTAAGTAAGCATTTTCATTTCATCAACTACAGACAGTTTAATATGAGAAATTTATGTTGAGCTTCAATGGTTTGAGTCTACAAGAGTTTGACATGCATTTTGACAAGGACAGCATACTTTAACTCTTCATGCCTGATAAGAGTAAACACATGATTGCTTGGACTCAGAATGGTGGCAATCCAGTCAGGAAATGATACTCTATGCTGGATTTGTTAACTCAAAACAAACTTAAAACCAAAGCCTTAAATTGAGTTTTCTTTGAAGGTGAGCTTTGCCCAAACCTATGAGTACAGTGGGTCCATGTATTGTGATTTAACTGTCCTGATAAAAAAGCATCTTACTAAGTTATGTGATGTTCTTAAAAGTTATGTTAATAGATACTGGAAGGCTGAATGCCAATACTATGGACTCTCTACCCCATGTGGATATGCCTTATATTGAGTTTCTATGTAGCAGAGACCCCATCCATGGAACAAGGCTCAGTTCTGCAGATGTTGCTGTTATAAAGCACCAACTCTACCTTTGATCACAAGAGCAAAGAAGCCCTAGTAATTTTCATTTTATTCATATTTGTTGTTCTATACAAACAAATATCTTTATAATTTTTAAATGATCACTGTTAAAATACTTACTAACTTACTGATTCAACAGACAGCACAAAGTGTGACGATCAACAGTTATTCTTTCAAACCAAGAGAAAGAAGATATATAAAAGAAGTTAAATTCATTTTTACATATCTTGGGATTACCTCTAAATAATTTCTGAATTAGAAAAGTGTGATTCTCAGTAATTTAAGTTCTACAAATACCAAGCCAACATTAAAAATTTATGTATGAAGAACACCTAAACACACATGATTATAAGAAAATGGTTCTAACCATTTTGTAGTATGCAATTTTTTCTAAATGCTTTTTGCCTAATAATTCAGCTATTGTTAGATAACTCATATATTAGACTTTCATTCCCAATGAATACCTTCATTGCAGAGTTTATTGTGTGTAATATGAAAATATATTCATCTATCATTCTCTTTGTACATGCATATAAATGTATGTATAAGTGATCTATCAAATTTTGCCTGAAGAATTTTCATAATCTAAATAAAGTCAAGTGTCCAAATATTTTTGCATAAAAGCTATTGATTTCAGCTTGTTGAGCCTTTTTAATTCTGTGGACTATATCTTGTGTATTCTGTGGGTTTTTTCTTTTTCTTTTGGCTAATATCCACTTGTTAGTAAGTACATACCATTTGCCTGCAAAAGTCAGGATGTCCTAGTTCTCAATAGCTGAGTAATACTCCATTGTGTAAATGAACCTCATTTTTGTATCCATTCTTTTGCCCTGGGATATCTAGGTTGTTTCCAGATTCTGGCTATTACAAATAAGGCCACTATGAACATAGTGGAACACATGCCCCTGTGGCATGGTAGGGCATCATATTCCCAAGAGTGGTATAGCTGGGTGTTGAGGTAGATCTTTTTGCAATTTTCTAGGGAACCTCCAGATTGATTTCCAGAGTGTTTATACCAGTTTGGAATCCTACGAGCACTGGAGGAGTGTTCCTCTTTCTCCACATCCTCTCCAACATGTGTTGTCACCCGAGGTTTTGATCTTAGACATTCTGATTGGTGCAAGGTCATTTTGATTCACATTTTTCTGATGACTAAGGACTTTGAACATTTCTTTAGGTGCTTCTCAGCCATTCGGGATTCCTCAGCTGTGAATTCTCAGTTTAGTTCTATACCCCATTTTTTGATTGGGTTGATTGGTTTTTTGGTGATTAATGTCTTGAGTTCTTTATGTATTTTGACTATTAGCCCTGTATTGGATATGGGGTTAGTGAAGATTTTTTTCCCAATGAGTAGTTTGTCGATTTGTCTTACCGACTATATCCTTTGCCTTACAGAAGCTTTCCAGTTTTATGGGTCCCATTTATCAATTCTTGATCTTAGAATGTGAGCGATTGCAGTTTTGTTTAGGAAATTTCCCCTTGTGCCAATGAGTTCAAGGCCCACTTTCTCTTCTATGAGACTCACTGTATCCGGTTTTATGTTGTGATATCTGATCTACTTGAACTTGAGCATTCTTCTATGTGGATGCTAATCAAAATCCTCTTGAGTGTTCAATATAACTTGAACAGCTCCCATTTTCTTTTTTATTTTATTTTGTTGGATATTTTCTTTATTTATATTTCAAATGTTATCCCCTTTCCTGGTTTCCCATCCAAAAAACACCCTCCCCCATTCCCTCAACTCTTCCCTTCCCCCTTCCCCTGTTGACCGTCCCACCCACTCTCATTTCCTGGCCCTGCCATTCCAGCACACTAGGACATATAGCCTTCATAGGACAAGGGGCCTCTCCCCCTATCGATGTCTGACTATGCCATCCTCTGCTGCATATGCAGCTGGAGCCATGAGTCTCACAATGTGTGCTCTTTGGTTACTTGTTTAGTTCCTGGGAGTTCTGGGGGTACTGGCTAGTTCATATTGTCGTTCCTCTTATGGGGCTACAAACACTTTCAGTTTCTTGGGTCTTTTCTCTAGCTCCTTTATTGGGTATCCTATGCTCAGTCCAATGGATGGCTGTTGAGCATCCACCTCTGTATTTGTGAGGGACTGGCAGAGCCTCTCAGGAGACAGCTTTACCAAGGTCCTGTCAGCAAGAACTTGTTGGCAACTCCAACAGTGTCTGAGTTTAGTGATTGTAAATAGGATGGATCCCCAGGAGAGGCAGTCTCTAGACGGTCATTTCTTCAGTCTCTTCTCCACACTTTGTCTCTGTAACTCCTTCCATGGGTGTTTTATTCCCTCCTTCTAAGATGGATAGAAGTAACCTCACTATTGTCTTCCTTCTTCTTGAGTTCCATGTGGTTTGTGAGTTGTATCTTGGATATTCTGAGCTTCTGGGCTTCTGGGCTAATATCCTCTTATCTGAATATGTATCATGTGAATTCTTTAGTGACTTGGTACCTCACTCAGGATGATATATTCCATATCCATCCATTTGCCTATGAATTTAATAAAATTATTGTTTTTAATAGCTTAGAAGTACTCCATCGTATAAATGTACCACATTTTCTGTATCCATCCCTCTGTTGAGGGACATCTGGTTCTTTCCAGCTTCTAGCTGTTATAAATAAGGCTGCTATGAACATAGTGGACCATGTGTCCTTATTACATGTTGCAACATCATCTGGGTACATGCCCAGGAGTGGTATAGCTGGGTTCTCAGGTAGTACTATGTCTAGTTTTCTGAGACACCACCAAACAGATTTCCAGAGTGGTTGTACAAGCTTGAAATCCCACCAGCAATGGAGGAGCATTCCTCCCTCTCTCTCCACAACTTTGCCAGCATCTGCTGTCACCTGAATTTTTAATCTTAGCCATTCTGACTGGTGTGAGTTGGAATATCATGGTTGTTTGATTCGTATTACCCTGATGACTCAGGATGTTGAATTTTTTTTAGGTACTTCTCAGCCATTCAGTATTCCTCAGTTGAGAATTTTTTGTTTAGCACTGTACCCCATTTTTTAATAGGGTAGTTTGTTTCCCTGGTGTCTAACTTCTTTTTTTTTAAAGATTTATTTATTTATTATATTTAAGTACACTGTAGCTGTCTTCAGACACTAAAGAAGAAGGAGTCAGATCTCGTTAGGGATGGTTGTGAGCCACCATGTGGTTGCTGGGATTTGAACTCAGGACCTTCGGAAGAGCAGCCAGGTGCTCTTACCTGTTGAGCCATCTCACCAGCCGACCGTGTCAACTTCTTGTGTTCATTGTATATATTGGATATTAGCCCTCAGGGATTAGGCAATGCTGCCTACTCTCTCTACCTATTCAATATAGTGCTTGAAATCCTAGCCAGAGTAATTAAAAAACAAAAGGAGATCAAAAGGATACAAATTGGAAAGGAAGAAGTCAAAGTATCACTATTTGTAGATGATATGATAGTATACTTAAGTGACCCCAAAAATTCCACCAGAGAACTCCTAAACCTGATAAACAACTTCAGCAAATTCGCTGGATATAAAATTAATTCAAACAAATCAGTGGCCTTCCTCTACACAAAGGCTGAGAAAGAAATTAGGGAAAGAACACCCTTCACAATAGTCACAAATAATACAGAATATTTTTGTGTGAATCTAACTAAAGAAGTGAAAGATCTGTATGATAAGAACTTCAAGTCTCTGAAAAAGGAAATCGAAGAGGATCTCAGAAAATGGAAAGATTTCCCATGCTCATGGATTGTCAGGATTAATATAGTAAAAATGGCTATCTTGCCAAAAGTTATCTACCTTTTCAATGCAATCCCCATCAAAATTTCAACTCAATTTTTCAGAGATTTAGAAAGAACAATTTCCAAATTCATCTGGAATAACAAAAACTCAGGATAGTTAAAACTATTCTCAGCAATAAAATAACTTCTGGGGGAATCACCATCCCTGACCTCAAGCTGTACTACAAAGCAATAGTAATAATAATAAAAACTGCATAGTATTGGTACAGTGACAGGCAGGTAGATCAATGGAATAGAATTGAAGACACAGAAATGAACCCACACACCTATGGTCACTTGATCTTTGACAAGGAGCTAAAACCATACTGTGAAAAAAAGACAGCATTTTCAACAAATGGTGATGGCTCACCTGGCGGCTAGCATATAGAAGAAGGCAAATTAATCCATCCTTATCTCCTTGTACAAAGCTCAAGCCCATGTGGATCAAGGACCCCCACATAAAACCAGATTCACTTGAACTTATAGATAAGAAAGTGGGGAAGAGCCTCAAACAGATGGGCACAGGGGAAAATATTCCTGATCAGAACACCAATGGATTGTGATGTAAGATCAAAAATCGTCAAATGGGACCTCATAAAACTGCAAAGCTTCTGTAAGGCAAAGGACACTGTCAATAAGAAAAAAAAGGCCATCAAAAGATTAGGAAAAGATCTTCATCAATCCCATTTTCATAACAGCATTTTTCTCTAAAGCAGTGCTTCTCAACATGCCTAACATTGTGACCATTTAATACAGTTCTTCATGTTGTGATTCCCAACCATAAAATTATTTTTATAACCATAAGTTTTCTACTGTTATAAATTGTAATGTAAATATCTATGATTTCTGGAGGTCTTAGGTAACCCCTATTAAAGGATTGCTTGACCTTCAAAGGGGTCATAATGCACAACTTGGGAACCACTGCTATAAGCAAAAGCTTCAGTATAGTAGAATGGATGTCAATACTTGCTTTTCATAAATTATAACCAATTTTTTCATGAGCAGGTCTGTTTGCTGTAGCTGATGCTTTGTTAAATAAGGGTCACACATGTGACAGTCAGTATATTCTTGTGGCTTTTGGTTTGTAAGGGAGCTGATTAAGTGCAATGAATATTTTCTGAAAGTTCCTGAGGAGCTGAGCAACTTCCTCCCCACAGACAAATGTCTGGGAAAAACAATGATTACCTAATATCTCTCATCCTTGGGCAAAAGTTTCCAAAAGGTACACATGCTCCACTAAACACTCTCATGAAGAATTCCTATGGTTAGTACAGAACTGTACATGATGTACTCTTTGAGAAGGGGATCATTTTCCACACTTAGGATAAAGTCAAGCTTGCTCATCCTCAAGTCTCTGGATTTTATCCTTCAGGGTTGCCTTTAGGCCAGAAAAATTTGGTTCTATGATGTAGTTACAATTCAGACTATACTTAGGACATTTTATATGTTTCCAAAATCTATCCCTTAAAATGTATTAGCATGTACTAAAAATCATAATAATGGATTTTATTTTAACATTTTGTATTCCAATCACATTGAATCTGTTAACCTCTTTGTCACCCACCCTATCCTGGTGATCTTCCTTCCTAATCTCCCCATTTCAATTTTAAAAATTTACTTATTTCAAGAAGTGTGTATATGTTTTGATTATACTCATTTACCTACTCAACAATTAAGATATCTCGTCTACATTACCTACCCACTTTTGCCTTCTTTGTAGCTCATTTTTGTATCAAGATAAATATGCAGTATCAAAGTATTTTTGATTGTATGGATGTCCATTGTAGAATGATCATCTTCCCAGGGTCTAAGCTTTTAGATGCTGTCTCTGTGTCTCTCTATCTCTATGTCTCTCTGTCTTTATGTCTCTCTCTGTTGTGTCCTTCTGTGTCTCTTTTTGTCCTTGTCTTTCTGTGTCCCTTTGTCTCTACATTTCTGTCTCTTTTGTTTCATTCTCTCTCTCTCTCTCTCTCTCTCTCTCTCTCTCTCTCTCTCTCTCTCTCTCTCTCTCTGTCAGCAACTATCAGTTGTCAAATGGACTTTTGATAAAGGTGGAACTCCCTGTCAAAGAATACCATTGAGGTTGGGATTTTGTCTAGCTTAGGATAATTAGGATAATACAAGTCGTATACTGTCACAGTGCTATAGCTTTTATGTGTAGCTGCCCTGCTGTAAAGAGAAGACACTTTCATTATAGACATGCCCATCCTGTGACTATTGGTTTGTTTGCTTTTATAAAACTATTCTCAGTTTTCCTTATGCTTCACAAGAGTCTTTCATATTTGGCACAGTATTTTTTATTCATTTCTAAGTACTATCTAATTATTTTGAGGACTGAGACCTCCTAACTCAAGCAACCCAGTTGCTTCCAGTTAATGAATCTCAGATAAATACCATATGCAATTACTGGCAATATGGATTCTATATAAACAAGGGGTTAGATAATGTCAATGAATACAACCTTAACACTTAGTGTAAATTGCTATGCTATCAACATCTCAATGTATATTCTAACATTCTGAATGCTTTACATATATTTACTTACTCAATTTTAAGGGAATTTTCAACATCAGGTGTTTAAAAATAAGAATAAGAAGGGGCTGAGAAGATGGCACAATGGAGGTCATTTGCTTCCAAACCTGAGATATGAGTTCAATCCCACAAATTCACATGATGGAAGAAGAGATTGACATGTTCCAACTGTCCCTTACCCTTCAGAGATATCCTATGACACAAGTGTACCATGACACAGATAAATTATAATTAAATGTAAAACAAAATTCTTAAAGAGATGGTGAAAAACATTAAATTTTGACCTAATTCTTTCAATTAGATAGTAAAGAAACCAGAATCTTCAAAGTGGAAATTGGCTTCCAAAATATTTTTAAGCTTTTTTATGCATTTTTTTTGTGTATTCAGACTTGGTATAAAGAGTATGATGCAGGATGCAGGAGAATTTGTAGGTGAAGAGGTGAGATGCAGAGATTCTGCCCACTGTGTTTGCACAGTAACTGCATTCAGCAGGTACTTGTCAAATGGGTAGGTGGTGTGCTGGACCAGTAGCTCAGTGATTAAGAACACTTGACTGTGGATCCAAAGACCCAGGTTCAGATCCCAGCATCCACTTCTTACATTCTTTCTGCCCCACTTTATCAGGGATTCTTGAGTCTTAGGAACAAGAGAGAATAGGGCTAAGCATTCTGCTATCCAACAGCAATTTCTCAGATTCTGACCAAGGGATATATGAATCTAGAAATATAATGGTAAGCTAGGAGTCTTTTTAATGCTATGTTCATTTAGGAGAATCTTAAGAGTAGGTTCTCAACTATGATCAATGAAGTGTCTAGCTACATGGTCAGAGTCCAATGATGGTACCAAATACAGCCTTCCTCTTGCAGAGTATGCCTTAAATCTTGTAAGAAAGTGTTTGCTTACTCTCATGGTATTCAGCCTACTATTGCACCACTGGTCATATTTTTTCAGCCAGTCATTATTATAGTTTGTATATTCCAGGACTGGGTAAGATTAATGACTATTTCTTTTTTCTTCTCTGGGATTGTTCATACCTCCATCTAGAACTAGCAAATATATGCAGCTGTGATAAGCTATCCAGGTCTGTGGCACCTTAATTTTTCCATGTTTTATGAATTATGTGCTTATTTCTTTACTAATAGGGTCTTGCCATTAAGTTTTAGAAGTTTTGAAGAGTATTGGAAATAGGCTGTAAATTTTTTCTGTATCTATGGTACTTTACTGAACATCTACAAAGGAAGTACCACTTCTGTCATCTGGCTTTTTATTTCTTATCCTGTAGTTGCGAGTAAGAGTTTTAGACTCTTTCCATAGGAACTTCTTTATAACTCAGCACCATAATGAGTCATCTTGGTTATTTTTCTGTACCAGATGATAGAAAGTGTCTCTACTGTCTAATATTGAAATGGCAGTTGGGTTCCAGCTTCTTGTTTTTGGAATATATGCCCAGAAGTTTAAGGAACTTGCCTGCTTATGTTTTAATTTGAATAAATATTTGAACATATCTGCTATGGTGTTTGCAATCATAAGTAATAACATATCCATGCTATCTTGATGGCTTTGGTAAGTGAACTCTAGGTAAAGAGTCATTTGTGCCAAAAATCTAATTGTTTTATCTGTATCTCATTTTTATGTGTCATTTTCTATATTTATCTGTATATACTAATGACCTTATGAAAATTTACTACCAAATCTTGAACCAACAATATTCTTAGAGATTCAGTGTGTTGATGGTCTACTGGGCATTCAGAAAATAGTCAGGTTTTATCAGTGCTCAAATCTGATCAATGTACGGAACATGATTCTTAATGGTATTGTGGTGGTGTCTTATTAAAAATGTACAGTAGTCTTCTTTACACATGAGGATGATTTTCCTGCACTGGCAACAGAAAATTCAACCTCCTACTAAAATCTTTCTACCTCTTTTCTTTCTTCCTCTAGGATCAAACACCCCTAGAACAAAGTCAGATTTATGTACCTCTAGCCACTTCATAAGACAATTATTGAATACAATTATAATTCAGTATATCGTCAGTTACTATATTTTGCTTCTCTTCCTTATCCTTTCTTCTCCCTCCTCTTTTTTAAAATCTACTCCCCACTTCGCTTCTATTTTCTTGTTCTTTCCAATTATATCCACTTAATCTACTTTTCAAAATCTCTCCACTTCTTTTTTATTCATTCTTCCTTTTCTTCTTTTCTTTCTTTTAATTTTGTTTCTCTTTGTGTTGGTACTATCCTTAATCAATTGGTTGTTCAAAGTCTTTATCCCAAATAGAACTGTAGATTTTTATATCTAAGTAATGATTTTAAAGTTCTCCATCTCCCGTATCAATGTAAATTAAAGCAAGTATGATATTTTCAGACACATGAACCTGTGACATTTCTCCTTAAATAATAGTGGAAACATCGCTTTTCCACATTCTTTTCTTACCTGTAGATTTGTTTCTTCTTTATTAATTTTTAAATTATTTCTTTGAGCAATATATTTTATTAGAACTTGTCATTCATTANTATATGTATAATTCATTCACTCATCCACCACACACTCTCTCCAATATCTCTTATCTCTCAGGTATTCTTCCTTTTACCATATGGTTCTACTTCTTTATCCTTGAGGAAACTGANTGGAATTTTCAGCAGAACCCTGAAACATCACATTGTTTTTTGGCACTGGAACCATTTTCAAAAGATCAAATATGACAATCACTGTAAAATATTTTGTCTTCAGTGCTTTAACTTTTTTTTCTTAATGTATAGGTCTTTCACTTTCTTGGTTGGGCTTACTTCCATGTATAATTTAGGTGTTCTCCATTGTTACTCTGGTCCTCAGATTGGAAAAAAAGAAAACAGTAAAGAGAGGGAAAATAAAGAATGCTTAAAGCTTAATTTTGTTACATGGGTAATCAATTTTCTTAGCCCCTTTTCTCATCTTTTCTAGAAGATGATATCAAGAAGGTCTACTATTATTGTATAAAGATAATTCTAAGGTCTGTGTCAACTAAAGGAATATGTGTTGTCAAAGGAAAAAGCCCTCATCAGGCAGTATTAAGTGGACACTCTTGAACCATTCTTTTTCTGTAAAGTCCTGCGATGGTGAAAAAAATGCTTTAAGATATATGAATATTTATCACTCCCTGACTGATTGTGATTATTATTTTTTCTATACGTGAGTACTTAGCATTTCTTCATTAATTATTTCTGTAAATGGAAATGTGTAATAATACTCATGAAAAATTTAGTTCACATCATTAGTTTGCTATCAGAGTTTCTCAGGATTTACACTCATTTAGAGAGGATTCCAATGTGAGGTTTAAATATAAAATTTATTATATGACAAATTGACCACTAGATAATAAAATGTCTAATGGTGATTAGTTGTTAATCTTATTAAGTCTTATATAAAGATACATAATCTTATTTCCACTTGCTTCTGAATTTATAAAAGTTTAGATTTAAATTCCACATAAATATTATTCTGTTTGATTACAATAGAAAGTTTCCACATTTACTTGTGTATGTATGAGTACTAAACACTAGACTTTAAAACTGAATGTTCTTGCCTTCATTGGGAAATGCTTTAGAATAACTATTTCTATTATCAATGTATCTGGTTATTTATTCAAACATTTTATGAATGATATGTTATAATGCAATGACAGCAACATATATGTTACCATTTAAAGTACATAGTGCTGAGTATTGATAAGACTTGACCAATGACGTTGACAATGAGGTTTAGTTTCTATCCCCTGGAACAGATTTTAAATAATTATATTCAATATGCACTACATTTTCAAGAATTTTCTGAACAATTATTCATAAGTATTTCAGTTCAACTAAAAACTTTGCATAGTTGAAACATTCTTGTTTATCAACTTGAAGTCATCAGCATGAATTACACTCTTAAAACTTAGCTGGTGTTAGAAGGAGGCATGTTGAAATCATGTAGGAGGAATGTAAATCCTAATGGACATAGAAAAAGCATAATCTGTGATCCAAGAGAACACACAGGAGTCTGATGAAAGAAAACGAGCTTTGCTTTGAGGTTACACTCCCCCAGAGTATGCTCATCTGCTTCACAGTATTCTGGAGTGGTTTTTGTGTTATGTGTCTTTCCCAGTAAGAAATTGAATTCAATGAGGTCAGGTATGTCTGTCCTGCTTGTTTATCAGTGTAGGGCCAACACTTGCCAAAAGATTGAGTAACTTGGCACACATATTAAGAAATGCAAAATAGTTAAATGGTCAATAACTGCTCCCTGAAGTTACCTAAAAGTTTGGAGAGTCAATAGTTATTGTTTTTTTGTAGATGAAACATCATTTATTTAATCTGACAATTTTAAGATATAATTTTTATACTTACCCTGACCATGAATTACATTTGAAGATAATTGTTTAAAGCACATGTGCTCTCTAGAATGAAACTTTATAAAAAGATTTCAGAAAAGTTTCACATTGCTTAATTTGATTTTTACTATTTCTATTTTTCTTTGTTCAATTAAGTAAAATGAGTGGTTTTGAGTAGTAAGTTCAGAAAACCATTTTGCACACTGGAGTAGGTAAACTTCACAATGTAATTTTCACATGGATGTCAGGTCAGAAGTCCACGTAGTTTGACTCATCCATCAACATATTAGAATGACTCTGTTGTTCATCAATCTAAGGAGTATTACTTTAAAAGTAATTGTAGAACATAATTATTTTTAATAGTGGTTGGTTGATCATCTCTTGACAGTAAGACTTAGATTTTAAAAAAGGTAGATTTGAGGAAGAAAACAAACAATACATTATAAGTCAGCTTTCCATTGCCATGGCACAATCATTGAGAAAATCACTTTCATGTGTAAAATTGCAAAATCAAATTTACAGTTTAAAGTGGTTTTAGATTGTTGAGTGTTTTGCATTTATTCCATGAAAGTATAATTGATTATTCCTGGACCATATGGAAGAGATGTCAGAAGAGGAAAAAAATGAACTAATACCTTAGTTAAGACCTCCAGGAAAATCCCAATAACAATACCTCCTTCCACTGCCTTGTTCTTCTTTGTAAAGTCTTTACTAATTCATCACAGTTCTAATGGTCTTCAAAAAACAAGGATATGTATATATCCCAGTTCAAAACAAGAGCATAGAGGAATGCTTAGAAAAAATAGAAAACAACTTTAATGAGAACTGAGCTAAATTTCTATTTGTGGCTAGTATAGACATAGAAGGGTTTTGCTCATTCTTCCAGTCTTAGTTATAGTGAGTTATAGCATGTTTCATATTTTACTTACTGATCCATTATGAATCCCTCTGAAGAGGAATGGAAAGAAAGTGGTTGAGATTACTGGAAGGGCTCAGTTATGATAGAATGCCCTCTATTTGGCAGCTTAAAGATTCCCAATTCAATTGGAATCTTGTCAGTAATATATGCTCAAGTGGAATAAGCAAATTGGTAGTGGGAAACTATTCCACTTCTACTAATCTGGCATCCTCTAAAGTACATTAAATGAATGTATATTCAGTGGTAGAAAAGTAAAAAGACATGTTTTAGGGAGTGATCATCCCTGTCTTCCTTGATGTGTCATTTGGGCCACAGGAAGGTAAGAGGAATGTATTAAATAATTTGACTGAGATGAATTTGAAACTAGACCAAATAAGCCTTGTGAGATCCAGAGTAAAGAAAAGATATGGGAGGCACCTAAAATAAATTTGAGGAGAAAATCAAGAAGACAGAAGATAGACACATGTTTAACAACTAACAGTTTTTGAATTGCTTAAATGATTAATGGCATTTGAGCATAATAAAGTTCCATATTTTTTGTACTGTTTATCATTTCACGTGAAAATTGTGCTATGGAGAGTGCATGTCTTTCTGAATGTATCTGAGGCTTCCTTATTCTTGGTAGGATAGAGTCATTGTTTAATTGTCAGTGATTTAATGAGGTGACCCAGTAATATGTTGTAATTTTATATAAATTATTAATTGCTTTATTTTCATTCAAACTTCTGTTAATGATGACAAGTTTTGATACCTACAACTCCATATTGGTGATATATTTGTTTATTTGTAATACAGGGTGAAATGAGATGTTGACAAACTTGGATTTTAGACATCAACATGTTTAAAGAGTCCATTTTTATTTCTAATGAAGGATTCTTCACACAAAAATATTCATTCAATATTACAAATTAAAAATTGGTTAAAATAAGATAGATTAAAAAGATTACTCTAAAAGTAAATTGGATGGTTGTGAGATTAACAATCTCTGTTATAGAGAAGTTTACACTTCAAAAGCCTGAGACTAGAGTCAATCTTACGTGTATCTTTGACCAAGCACTGGAATAAGTTAAACAAAGTAAGATGGCGAAGGTCTTCATCAGGTGACTTCAAGGATGACAGTTCATTCCACATGGGATATCTCTCGTTTTCTGGGGGTCCATGCTGAATCTAATCACCAAAAGATATTCATTTATTATTTATCATTATTTACTTGCTGTTATTCATTTTAAATATTGAAAGAACTCTTGGGATGAAGTTCGAATTATAAGTTCTAAGATAAAGAGATGAATTTTAATGTCTCTATGCCAAAGTAGTGTGAATGCATTAACCATGAAAATTCTATGGGGTACATTGCCTGAATCCAGTAGATAGCAGATTAAGGGTATTCTCACATGTAAGGCAAACACAGAGTCAGAAAAATCCTGTTTGCCCTACAGAGATTGATTTTAGCAAGGGACAAGGTAAGTCTCAGGTCTCTCATGAGGGAATTTAAACATGTCCTCAGTATTGGCCTAGAAAATACTTTACTGATACTTTCCTGGTCTACTTTTCAACCAAGTCTATTGTCCATAAAAATACACGGAAAGGAATCCTCAGACATAGTGAGAACTGCACCTAATGCTTTTAGGTGCCAATAGTCCAGGGGTTGTTTGGACAGCTAGATCTGCTGAGGCTTTCAGGATTCTTCCTCTTGCCAAGGGAAGGTACTAGGTCAAAAGAGTATAAAGAGACATTCCCGCAGTATGAAATACCCAGGAAAGCACTATTTAGATGGATTAAACTACCAGGAAAGGTTTAGTGAAGAGACTGTCTAGCACAATGGATGACTACACTTTTTATATGTAAAATAATGTAGGCCTGCATTCATTCCTTATTACAATGGTCACCTCTCTGATGAATGAAAATAAAGCAAAAGAATATAAGACTGCATACCTTGCTGAGTATCCCTCTAAGAACATCTGTAAGCACTATGATTTTTTCTTCAATATTTCTGGCTCTTGATATGATCTCATCAGGGGCTTGCTCCATATAACTCAGTTCAGTTGCTATGTGATACAGAGGATATCTCCAAGATTCCAACATACTGATCATCTCTTTCACAAGGAATACACCCTAGACACCAATATTTAAACAACTGTATCAAGATTGATGAAATATAACAGACTTAGCCCATGTGGTATATTCTCAAAGAAACTGAACTTAGCATCTATTTATTATATTTATGTGAAAAAATGTAAATGTAACTTATTATGGAAATCTCAAAATTTAGTCCTTTGCCTACAGTTTGAGTTAGGCGGTCTAAATATGTATGATTTGACTAAATACTTTTTCTAATGATATATTTGATAATACATTTGTTATTCTATGAAGTTCTACCATCTGTCCCCCTGTTGAAATCAGTAGTCTTTGATTTTTTTCAACTGTTTGTTTCTCCACAAAACATCTGAGCAGATACAGGACCTGACTCTCATAAAACTGGTGGTAGCGCTGCTCTTCAGTGCCAAGTGGTCTAAATGACTTTCCCATAGGAATTCTTATATAGAAGCATTTACTATAGTAAATATCACAGTATTCATTGATACACTCATTTGTGATGTTTCCTTTGCTTTAAGACACTGGGAGAAATATTCAAGGAAGACAGGCCTTTACATATTTGCCTTTCTGAGCTATGAGAAGTGGACACTTGTTTCTCACTGAGTAGCCCATGTATGAAGATATGCAAGTGAAGAACAATGAAACAGCATTGGTGTTAATAAGTGAATGATGAAAAGCAGAATAAGCTTTATCTCCAAGTGTGTGCTCACTGCCCAGGTCATATATGAAGCTAATCTCTGAATATAAAATGTTCCAGTGCTGCTATATCATAGTTTTTTTGTTTTTTGTTTTTTGTTTTTTTGGTTTTTGGGGGGTTTTTTGGCAATGAGAACAAATACTGGATTTGATTCCATTGATCCACTATGTTCAATGTTTTGGCACTGTGATATATCTCCAAATACATATGTGTTTGCTTAAAGCAAAGTTTAAGAAAGGAAAAAAATATAACAATCATAAATTGAAGATGGCTTGATACATGAACCTTGACACCAGAACTGGTAATATAGTTGTATTCTGAGATTTGTAGTGTTTTACTGGGATTCCTTTGTTCAGCTGAGTTTTACTAAAGACTGGGAGAAGACAGGTAATTTATTGAGGAATGTATATTCAGGTTAGAAGCAACAGTAGAACCAGGAAGTTCTTGAAAGTCAAGAGGAGAACTCTTTGTGATCCATAAGATGCGAGTGGCAAACACAGAAGCATTTCAAATGTATAATTAATGAAACCGTATTTGCATTTTCTACATAAACATGAATATATTTAAGCATGTGTGCAGTTCAGTTCAAAGTGTCCTGCAAAATGATACATATAACCCTAGCTATAGGCATTGGTGAAATAGTTCACCAGAAAGCACAATTTATGGTTCTAAGACAGCATTCTTTAATCTTTGATATGACTTATAACTTATCACCTGTGTAATGAGATTTTCTTTGACATCAGAAATGTAAATAAAGAAAAGAGCCAATAAAAAATAGCCAGAATGCAAACAAACAAACAAACAAACAAACAAAAGAATGGTGTTTGATTAACCCCCTTTCCTCATTTTTCTCGAAGTGTGATTGAAACAATTTCCTCACATATAACGTTTTCTTACATATAACATATATTGGCTTCAGCAGAGCAAAGCCAGTGTGAACTGCTTGATTCTTCTGATGAAAGGATATGCTGTGGACTCACCGGCAACTGCTGGGCTCCCTCCTTAGACACTGAAATAGTCAATGTAGATGTGTGGCAGGCAGTAAGGTATCTGTCAGAGAACCACCTGCCTGGTTTATATCGAACATCCTCCATCTAATAAAAACAAAAACAAACAAAACAACAAAAAAACAAAAAGGCTGTCTTAATTAAGACACGAGTCAATGAATATATAACAAGAACACCAGGAAATTGATTCATTTGTCAAAGTTATTTTCATTTTGTCTGTGTGGGCTTGTGCACATGCACACTTATGCATGCATGCATGCACAAGCAGGTCTTTGCAAGTGAATGTGAGTGTCATCAAACAGTAGTACCAGTGTGAAGATCAAAGGCATTGTTCCAGTTTTGGTTCTTTTTTACTACCTTCTTTGAGACAATATTTTCTTTTTCTTTTTTTGGCTGCCACAGCATACATCAAGTTAGCTGGACTGGCAATGCCGGAAATTATACTGTTATGACCTTCCATCTCACTACAGTAGGGCTGACCTTTCTTTCACACATGTGTTGTCCAGTCTGCTTTCTATGGATTATATGGATCCTGAGGTTCTCAAACCTGCACTGCAACACTTTGCCACCTTTCTATCACTCACTAGCTGTAAATATTTTTTTTAAGTAAGAACTGCATAAAAACGTGAGCTGGAAGAATTAAGAAACTGATCTTTTCACCTATTGTTCTCATATTAATTCTGTAGTCATTCCCCATTAACCCCCCAGCTAGCCTCCCAAAGAGTTTTTTCCACTTACTATTTCAAGAGTCTCTTCCATGATTGTTACCCTTCTGAATTAAGGATGCTTTCTATTAGTGATAACATATATCTACTAAATCTGCTGTACCATGCTTCCTAGTAAACCAGAGAGCTCTACAGTAGCTGGCTAGGAGGCCCATTTTTCAGAAACCCAAAGTGGTGTACTTACAAATATCCTGTGCATTTCTGCAGTGAGCTCACTGACATTATGAGATAGTATGGCACCATGATCAAGCAGGTCATATATAGACATCTCTGCATATTCAGCCAAACTGGCATACATGGGCACAGAGGCTACATTCTTCCATAGAAGGAAGTTTGACGCCACCAAGAGCATCAGGAGAGTCCCTGTTATAGAGAAACAGGAGCTAGGATGAGATTCATTCCTTTGAGGTTATCAAGGGTATTATGGTAAGCAAACATCTACCACTGAAAGATTCAATTAAATAATTAATATATATAACTATATTTATTGGTCAAATTTTTGGATTGCTATGAAAATTAACACTGACTTCATTTTTAACAGTTCGAACTCAATTCTTAGTGAGCCTTTAAAATTTACCTATGTGCTATTTTTTTCTTTTTGAGTAATTACTTAAAGACAAAATTCAAAAACCAAAATGAACACCAAGTGAGATTAAGATACATAAGATACATAAAATAAACTGCAATGTAGAAGGAAAAAGGTTTTCCTGAGACACATGAAACAAACAAACAAACAAACAAACAGAGCCATTTCACATTTCACAGAACACAGTGAAGGTCCTATCATCAAGACGGAGCTTCTAACCAGAATGCCAAGTTTTCATTTTGCCTAGGGTGAGGTCTCACCTAATTTCAAACTGGCAATTGTTCTTGTTATCAAGAAACCTTTCTGTTCAGTGTAGCCTCTGGCCCTTGTGTATGGATAGCCAGTTATCAGCAACCCATTCTTCCTACTTGAAGCTCCTCTCCCTGTTCAATTTTGACTTCTCAGTGGTTGTCATGTTATGCATTTGCTCTGTTTTGTCATTTCTTTTGGCTCCTTTCCTCCCCCTAAGTGTCTGCCCCCACCATTTGACCTCTCCATCCCCAACCAAACAGAGAGTGGTGGCAGCTGGGGTGCCATTCTGCCTCTGGTTCTTCTGTCCCATCTGCTGGAGGATTTAGACACAGCCTTCACTTCCTTTGTCACTGTCACCACTTCCCCAGCAAAATCAAACACTTTGGTGATCTTCACCCTTTAGTTTTCTCTAGATTTTTTTTTTTTTTTTTTTTTTTTTTGCTTTGACCCCAGTTCACTTGAATTTGACTACTTGGCCTCTTCTGCTGCCTTAACTTGTGAAGTAGGGTCTGATTTTGATTTCCATCCCACTGCATCAGGGAAACTTGGTCACAATCCATCTTCTTTCTTTTTCCCTGCATTCTCTGACCCAAGGCTAGGACTCTGCACCTACCTTCCTTTTCCTTTGCCTCCTCAGCCAGCGCTTCACCACTCATCTTCCTTCACTGATTTATGGACATCATCTTCACTGTGCTTCTCCATTCAGACACATATTGTCTCAATCCTCCTCTAACATGGAGAAATCTTTGGACTTGAATACCTGCATGCAGCTGAGGCTCTGGATCTTCATCCAAAGAACCACAGCTGCTGCCCACAAACAGCTAAGTCTTTGAGAGAACATGAAGCTGCAGGGCCAGTAGCTAGAGTGGCCTTCTGACATGTCTTTTAAAATCATTCACCACTGACAGACAGTCTGCTTTTAGGAATTTATGCTGATCCTCACTGTTCTGATTCCCTAAGACACTGTCTCTAACTCAGCATTCATGGTTTGGATTTTGACTGAGACAGCACACTTTATTTGTGTCTTATATCTTCATGCCTCATAAAAGTAAACACATGATTGCCTATTGCTTAATAGTAAGAGTGATGAGAATCCAGTCATGAAAGGACACTGTATGCTGGCTTTGCTAATTCATAATAAATAACACCATGGCCTGCTCTTTTACTCAAGATTCAGAATGAGCTTTCTCTACAGTTGAGCTTTACAATAACTTGAGGGTAGAGTAGGTCAATGCAATATTATCAAATTGTACTGGTGAAAAAGTCTATTACAAAGTTGTGTGACTTTTATTAAGTCCTATTAATAGATTCTGGAAGGCTGAGTGCCAATACTGTAAACTATCTCACTGGGGTGTGTCTTATATGTCTGTGTTCTTTTAAGTGTCTGTGTAGAAGAGACCCCACCTCATCACTAGTGCTGAGACTCATTTGCAGATGTCGATGCCTCCAAAGCACCAAGTTTACTTTTGATCACATGAGCACAGAAGCCCTAGTAATCTTCATTTTATCTACATTATTTCTTGCTCTGTCAAACAATCATCTTTACACTTTTGACAATGATCAATGTTAAATTCCTCTCTAATTTGCTAATTCGACAGACAGACAGACAGACATATCTCTAACATAACAAGAGTCTCACTCTAAACACAAAGAAGCAGTTTATTTAAAAAAAAATGAGTCAAAATCACATTTTATATTTCTTGATACCATTCCTAAATAATTTCTGAAAAAAAGTGATTTTTCAGAAATTTAAATTCCCCCAAAACTTTCACGATTCTTTAATTGCCTGGGCTGGCCAGTTTGCCAAAACCATCCAGTCTTTTTAAAATCCAGAACTGAAATTACAAGCTTCAACCACCTCAGGAGATTTCACCATTCTATTGTTTCCTTTAGTTCAAGTAAGATGCTGAATCATCTTAATAATTACCACTTGTGCTGAGGAGAAAGAGAAATCACATGTTTAAAAACTGTTGTAAAATGGTCTACATTGCTCCTGAGCAGGTTCTTTCTAGATGATGATTTTTTTTCCTAAGCCTTCTCAATTAAATATGTCTGTTAACCCCAGGTATACAAGATATAGCTCTAAGAAAAGAATATCAGCCAATAACCTTGGAGAACCAATAAATATATACTATTTACTCATAAGGGCATTAGTGAGAGCTTACGTACAGAAGCAAGGTTGACTCAAAGACAGCATCTGGAAAAAGTCCACGTCTCTGGGCCACAGAGGAATGCTGCTGCGCTGGAGTCATCTCAGTTTATTGTTCACCTTTTATATACTCTGGCAGATTGCCCCAAGGCTATGCACTACTGGAACAGGAAGGAAGTAAGGTATAAAACCGAATTGCTTCATTTGAATAGGTTCCAATTACTGTCCTGCTTCAGGGAATGTTAACAGTGTCACCACTACTATCATAGACCTGCCTTATCTAAATGTTTCTGCCATTTACAGGGTATAACTATATATATGGCCATTTACTGGGTATGAACTTCTAGATCTATAGAGCCAGAGCCTTCTCTCGTCTTTGATCAGGGATAGTGACCCTGTCAGTGTAAGTATAAACTGTTCTTCGACATATCCCCCATTTCCTCAGATTCTTGCATTCTTTCAGTGACATGTTTTAGATGTTTTCTGCCTCAGAAGAACATAAGATCTGTACATGAATTGTAATGAATATTTGGACATCATGTCACAGCAGTAGTCATTTATTTTCATCAGTTTAACTGACCATGTCCTGTCACCTGTGACTACTGTAAAGATTCTCTCTGTGCAAAATAGACCTAGAGAGAAATCATTCGAAAGCAGTTTGTTAGGTATATTATATCCAAGTAACAAGGATAGGTGAATGATTCTTTAGTGTTGCCTGTAACCACAGAAACTCATTGTCCACATTTAGGGCCAATCCAACCATTTCATCTCCATTTGTCTGTAATAAGATAAGTTCTTCTCCATCTACTGCAGCCTATAGTCCAGAAGTTTTTTGTCTGTAAGGTTTTGCAACAAATTAGGGGATTCTATACTTATATGTTCCCTACATGTCTCTTAACATAGGATTTACAAGTCTCATGAAATCTCCTTGCATGTAATCAACATTTGCATCTTGCTAGAGATCTGATTTAGTAAGTTCTCACTACGGAAAACTTCTTCCTGCACAGTATCTCTACTTTGCAGATTGCAGACGCAATCACTGTTTCATCTTTAACCCCTATAGAGGCTTGTTCTCTCTTTTTGTCTTGATTTTCTTATAGTCCTAATATATATATATATATATATATATATATATATATATATATATATATATGGATCTATTAAGGTAACTCTAGAGAGCTGTATGTATCGTTGTAAATATTCATGTTTCACTTTGCTTCCTAATCTCTTTATACTACTGACTACTGAATGATGCACGACACAACAATTCCCTTAAAGATTCATCTACCTAATTATCCTATAGACATGAAGAGGTAATGCCATTAGTCTCAGTGACCAACATTGTACAAGGCCAAAGAGCTAGGCTCTAAATGCAATTGTCATGGTGTCTGGCCAGAAATATTCAGTGGTCTGATGGGGGACTGATTGGAAACAATAATGGCAAATCATCTTCACACACAAATAAAGGTTTGCTACATCTTACCCCACTTTCACACATGGAAGCACTCTCACTTTTGCAAGTAAGCCTCCTAACCACTGGACCAAAACCTTCACAGAAGTGATTCTTGTTTAGATAATAGGATTAACTTCATTCTAAATGTCAACAGGAAACTCAACATTTCATTGAATCATTATTAATAGCTGACCAATGTACATACAGGTACTTGAGATTTTTTTTCTTTAAAATACTTATTGGACTGTAAAATTAATCTTATTTTCATATCTAGTGCAAATCATGTGAATATTTTTATGCTTTACTCTTGGCTTGTGTTTTTCTGTTTGTTTACTAGAATCTTTAGATCTTAAGACAAATTTGTCTGGAACTCACAACATATCTAGTCTTATCTCAAATTTACCATGGTATTTTTCCTTACATGTCTGGAAATCTGGAGTTTCAGGTATGATCCATACCTGCCTTATATGAAAATACATCTGAGATAATTTTCGACGCCCAGGAATAGCATTCCCTCTTCTTCGCCTTCCATTTTCCTCTCTTGATCCCTCTCCTCTCGCCTTTTAGAGGGAGTCATTTCGAATAGCCATTTCTATTATCAATAACCATGCTTCTTACTCAAACTTTCCACAAATTTAAGAGACAAAAGTAGAGAAGTAATGTGTTATGTGTTATAATGCAAGTTCTGTGACTGTGAGTACTGGTCGGTTTTCATGAATAAAACTGGATCTAGTCTTTCAAAGTCTAGAAATATTTTTAGATTGGAGCATTCAGGATGTGAATTTTTAGGTGTTTACCGCACAATCATTCATAAAATATATCATTTCAAAGCAAAAGAGTTTGAGTAATTGAAAAATTCTTCAGATCAATGTGAAGTGAAACACACATCTAAAGGTTCACTTCTGCTAGGATACATTAATAGAAATCATTTAGGAGGGATATAAATCCTGATGGACAGGAGAAAAGTTGGATTTGTAATCCAAGCTAACACCTTGTAGTTTGAATTAGCACAGGAAATGAGGCTCACCTTTTGCTTGAGTCCTGCTTTACAGTACCTGAAACACCTTTCCCAACACCTGCTCTCGCTGAGCCTCTAGCAGATCTGTTGATTCTTTTCTTCTAGAGAACAGGTCACCTCCTCACCTGCTTGACAGGGTCCAAGTGTCCTGTTGGTGTTCTGTGTCTTTTCCAGTAAGAGTATATGTTTAACATGTTCAGGCCTATTTATTGTTTTTAACCATCAGTTTGGAACCAAAGACCGTGTAAGTGCCTGGGAAGCTGGAAAAGGAAGTACCTTGTAGTTACCGGGTATCTAACAGCTGCTTAGCCTGATTGGTTAAGTTTGGAGATTCTGTAGGTTACTGGTGATCGCTGATAAAATATTTTTCATTTAATCTGACAGGATTAAGATACTTTCTTTTCACTTTCTCAGCATGACGTTGAACAATATTTGAAAACACGTGTTAAATTAATTGTACTAATCAGTTGGGCAATTTGTAAAGTGGTAGTAGATTTGGTTTAGTTCAGACATTGTAACTTCTACTCATCTTGGTGTGATTATGTGAAGTGGGTGCTTCTAAATAGGAAATTAAGAAAACTATTATAACCCACACACTTATGATAACTTGATCTTTGTAAAAGGAGCTAAAACCATCCAGTGGAAAAAAGATAGCATCTTAAACAAATGGTACTGGTTCAATTAGCAGTTAGCATATAGAAGAACGCAAATCAAACCATTTTTATCTCCTTGCACAAAGCTCAAGTCCAAAAGGACCACCACATAAAGCCGAACTAATAGAAAAGAAAGAAAGGAAGAGCCTTGAACACATGGGTACAGGAGCAAATTTCCTGAAGACAACACCAATAGCTTATGCCCTAAGATAAAAATTGACAAATGGGACCTCCTAAAATTGCAAAGCCTCTGTAAGGCAAAGGACACTGTCACTAGGACAAACTGGCAACCAACAGATTGGGAAAAGATCTTTACCAACCCTACATCTGATAGAGGGCTAATATTCAATATATATAAAGAATTCAAGAAGTTAGACTCCAAAGAACCAAATAACCCTATTAAAAACGGGGTACAGAGTTAAACAAAGAATTCTCAACTGAGGAATATTGAATGGCTGAGAAGCACCTAAAACAATGTTCAACATCCTTAGTCATAACAGAAATGTAAATCAAAACAACCCTGAGATTATACCTCATACCATCAGAATGATTGAGAACAAAAACTCAGGTGACAGCAGATGGTGGCAATGATGTGGAGAAAGAGGAACACTTCTCCATTGCTGGTGGGATTGCAAGCTAGTATGACCAGTCTGGAAATCAGTTTGGCAGTTCCTCAGAAAATTGAACATAGTACTACCAGATGATCCAGCAATACCGCTCCAGGGCATATACCTAGAAGATACTCCAATATGTAATAAGGGCACATGCTCCATTATATTCATAGCAGCCTTATTTTTAACAGTCAGAAGCTGCAAAGTACCCTGATGTCCTTCAACAGAAGAATGGATACAGAAAATGTGGTACATTTACACAATGGAGTACTATTCANCTATTNAAAATGATGAATTCATGAAGTTCTTAGGCAAATGGATGAAACTAGAAAATGTCATCCTGAGTCAGGTAACCCAATCACAAAGAACACGCAAGGTATGCACTCACTGGTAAGTGAATATTAGCTGAGAAGTTCAGAATACCCAAGTTCCAATTCACAGACCTCATGAAGCTCAAGAAGAAGGAAGACCACAGTGTGGATACTTTGGTCCTTCTTTGAAGGGTGACCAAAATACCCATGGGAGGAGATGCAGAGACAAAATTTGGAAGAAACTGAAGGAAAGGTCATCTATTAACTCTCCCACCTGGGGATCCATCCCCTGTACAGTCACCAAACCTAGACACTACTGAGGATGCCGCAAGGGCTTGCTCACAGAAGCCTGATATAGCTCTCTCCTGAGAGGCTCTGCCAGGGCCTAACAAATATAGAAGTGGAAGCTCACAACCGTCCATTGGACCGAGCACAGGGTCCCTGATGAAGGAACTAGAGAAAGGACTGAAGGAGCTGTAGGGGCTTGCAGTCCCATGGGAGGAACAACAATATGAACCAACCAGTACCCCCATAGCTCCCTTGGACTAAACCACCAAACAAAGTGTACACAAGGAGGGACTCAAGGCTTCAGCTACATATGTAGCAGAGGATAGCCTTGTGTGACATCAGTGAGTAGAGAGGCCCTTGACCTTGTAGGGGAATGCCGGGACAGGTAAGCAGGTGTGGGTGGGTTAGTGAAACGAGTACCACTCCCATATGTGACTAAATTGCTTCCCAGGTTCCACACTGATGGCATTTCTGACTGGTCTTTCCATTCATACTGGTCATGATTATGGTGAAAGTGACTGAGACTTGGTTGACTCCTGATATTATGGAAAGGCATCAGAGAGGGGCTATTATGCTAGATGATATTCCATAAAACACATTTGAAAGATTTTCAATCCTAAATCTAAATACAAGTACAACGTTGTAGAAATAGTTTTCAAAATAATTAATTTCATTAGTGATTGATTGACTACTTGCCTAGTATGAGACAGTAGTTGACAATAGCAGGTAGGTTTGCTTGTAATCATCTTCTGGAATGAGCCCAATGTTTTGTTATCCAATATTAAGTTTTATGCCCTAAAAACAACAACAACAACAGCAACAACACTAAACAGACTCAGCCGTATGTGTGTTTATTTAACAATAATATGAAATAGAGGCCATGAATTTAAAGAAATGTAGGCCTGCATGGGAGAGGTGGAGAGAGAAGATAAGACAAATGAACTCATCATATTTTAATTAAAAATGCAATACATTAAAATAGATGGCACTTAATAATAGTGAAATTTCATAATAGTTACATTGTCAGTTTACTACCAAAATCAGCATATAGATACCTTCATAATGAATCTAGGACTTTTCTAGTTTTTAGTAGAATGAATCAGTCATTGTCTCAATCCTTACCTTAATAAGAAGATTCACACTAATTTGATGTCATTTCAGGTAAGCTTGAACTACCTTACTTGCAAACAAAACCTCAGTAAACGGTGATATAATGGTGGCAAATTTTGGTACAGCTAAACCAATGTTATTGATTGAATTTGTATTGCATAAGAAAGTAGACTTCAAAAATTAGTTTTTTAGACAATATATTTTTAAATAGTGAGTTTTTATTCACAATGCAAAAATCTATTATTTTTCAAAAGTTATAAAACCAAAATAATCTTCCAAACTGAAAAGTTTCATTTCAATCATATCAGAATTAGATGTGGTGGGCTTGAAGCTAGCAACCTCTGTCGTAGACAAATCGGCACATTAGGAGCTTTAGATTATCACCAGTCTTCTGTGAATCCCTGTTCAGGTGCTGAAACAGGTTATGAAAAGCACAAGCATGAAGGACTTCATCAGGTGACTGACTCCAGGATGGCAATCCTTTCCCGACAGGGTACTCCTTGACTTCTCTGAATTCAGGATGAATCTAATCACCAAAAGAAAATAACCTGTTTTTCATTATTATGTGGTGGACATTATTCATTCCAAATAGTAAATGAATATTTGAAGGGGATAGTTAGGATTGTAAAACTTCTGACAAAAGCATGGAATTTAATATATACACATTAGACTAGTGTTAATGCATCAGTCACAAAAATTCTAAAGGATATATCCTTAGAGATATTTTGTGCATATAGTGGATTGAAAATTAAGGATATTTTCATATATAAGGAAGATGGAGGAGTAAGAAGGGGCTACTTGCCTGTAGACATGGATTTTACCAGGGATAAATCAGGAGCTAGTGGCAATTCTCTCATGAGAAATTTTAAACATGTCCTCATTATTGCCCCGGAGTATATGGTCCTGATGCTTAAGGGAACTATTGCCCAATTCTACTTTTCAACTATATCTATTGACCACATAATACATGGGATCTCAGATTTGGTGAGGACTGTACCTGATACTTCCAGGTGCAAGTAGTCCAAGGGCTGTTGTAATAAGACCTAGTGATAGTGTCAGATTTTCCTACCACTATAGAAATGTCATTATTCAAAGAATTGTGAGGAACATCTACTTTGAATTGGTATTCCTGAAGTATGGAATAATTGATCTTAGGAAAGTTGTGGGTTGCCATAAATCTTTAGAAGCAAGATTTTCTAAAAGACTCGATGACTATATTTTGCTATATTGAATTTTGTTTATGGGGTTCATCAACTCTGATGAACAAGAAAAACAAAGGAACATAAGAACACTACAAAGTTTAGTGAGTGTTCTCTGAACACCTGGAAGTCCCTTCACAGATATGCCAGCAATGTTAGCTCTTGTTATGAATACAGTTGGAGATTCTTTGATACCACTCAGCTCAGTCACTATGTGATTCAGAGGGTCTTTCCAAGCTGGCAACATAGTGAGTATGTCTTGCAATGATAATTTAACAACTGTATAAACATTTCTAAAAAAAAAAATAGAACAGCAATATTCATAGTTCATGTGGTATTCACTCAAGAGCTGAACAAGACATGCATATGTTAGCGAAATAATTTTGTAGGTGGCACATGTCGTCTATATGTTAGAAAAAAAAGTAGATCAAGGAGGGTCGTGAAAGTCAACAGATACCTTGATGATCAATAATATGCAAACCTGCAAACACAGGAGCCGTTCATAATGTATAATAAATGAAACTGTGTTTTCATTTCCTCTACATACACATGAATATATTTAGGTATGCATGCAATTCAGTTCAAAGTGGGCTACATAATTATAAGCACAACCCCAGCTGTGGTCATTGAGAAAACAGGTTCTTTGGATGAAATGTTTATAGATCTGCTAATATTCCTTAGCTTTTAATTTTACTTACAATCTACAACTCTACCATACAGATTGTTCTTTGACTGCTCTCGCATTCTCCACTCTTCTGCATGTGTGATTACATCCACAATGTGTGGCTTCAAAGCATAGCTGGTAAACTGCCTCGTTCTTTAGGTTAAAGCAGAAGCTGAAGACTCACTGGGATCTGTTCAGTTTCCTCTTCAGTTAGCAGAAAAGCAAAGGTGCATGTGTGGCAGCTGCTTTGGATCCATCAAGGTACCACCTGCCTGGCTTGTATTGTATATCCTGTAACTGATGAAAAGGAATCAGTTATCTTAATTTGGAAATGAATAAATGTATTAAAAATGAAAAAAAATCATTAATGTAATTAGTGTGTAATTTTTAAAAATTTTTGTGTGTATGTTTGATTTATATGATTATTTGTGTTCATGGGTGTATGCATAGTCATGTGTGTAAATAAATTTCTGTATGCATCACGATAGAAGTATACTAAGAAGTTAACAACCTCAGTTGTTTTAGCTTGCTTTCTATCTTTTCTGAGACAGTCTTTCCTTGTCAACTACTGTGTGCATTATCTAGCTTGCCCAGTAATATTCCAGGATCCTTTGTCATTCCTCCCATCTCTTTGCAAGAGTGCAGGGTTTACAGAGATGACTTACTGTGTTCTGATTTGGAACTCTTCTCTTCTTGATATATTCAGTCACTGATTGTTTATTTTCCCTATGAAATTTGGTCCACAGTGGTATTGCATTTGCTGTTTATAGCAACTGTCTTAGGGTTTCTATTCCTGCACAAACATCATGACCAAGAAGCAAGTTGGGGAGGAAAGGGTTTATTCGGCTTACATTTCCATACTGTTGTTGATCACCAAAGGATGCTGGACTGGAACTCAAGCAGGTCAGAAAGCAGGAGCTGATGCAGAGGCCATGGAGGGATGTTCTTTACTAGCTTGCCTCCCCTGGCTTGCTCAGCCTGCTGTCTTATAGAACCCAAGACTACCAGCCCAGAGATGGCACCACCCACAAGGGGCCCTCCCCACTTGATCACTAATTGAGAAAATACCTTACAGCTAGATCTCATGTAGGCATTTCCTCAACTAAAGCTTCTTTCTCTGTGATAACTCCAGCTGTGTCAAGTTGACACAAAATTAGCCAGTACAGTAACCAAGCCACTGGCATGGAAAATCCCATTAGAAAGAAGGCAGAAATAAGTGAGATACTATCAAAGGCTTTTAACATTTCTGAAGTTTGGCTATGGAGTTCAGAAGACAGGCTCAGAGCATAATCAAACATGTTCTTGGGGGGATTTCCTGGCAGGAACTATCACATCTGGGGCACAAAGGTACAGAGGCCACAATGTAGAGAAAATGAAGATTTGAAACTAGCAACACTAGGAGTGTCCCTGCTAAATAAACAGAGGTGTCACTCATACTGATCTCCCCAGTGTGGCTATAAAAGACAGTCCTGTGGAGGAAAGCTTTGGACTCTTCAGGGCTTTCTGCATGATTTAGTTCTGTATATCAGGAATGGGGAATAAACATCTTGGCCTGTTTACACATATTTATATAATTATCTTTGCACTGATAGTTTGTAAGTGGGTGGCTGTCTGCATTTGAGATTGCCCCTAGAAGTCCTTTTGAATACAGCAAACACTAAGAGTCCATAATAATTACAAGTGAGCATTTTCAAGTCATTCTGTTCAGATGGATTGACATTCAGATGGTTTAGGGAATTCGTGCTCATTTACAGTTTCACACTCTATGCATTTATAACATTTTAAACTCAAAATCTCATTTTAGCATTTGGTCCCTGATGTGAAAAGGACAGCAATGGTCATCTGTTTGCTTTATTTTCATGACTGATGAGAATAAACACATGACTGCTGGATTTCTAACACCAGGGATGAAGAGTGTCTTGTTGTGAAAATGACACCCTCTCTTGATTTTTATGCCAGAAAAACCTCTTAAGTAGTTTATTTAATAAAGAAATTTTGGATTTTTCCCTAGGTAATGGAAACAACCTAAGTGATCTTCAACTAATGAATAGATAATGAAAATATGATATATATACACAATGAAATACTATTTAGCTGTAAAGAAGTTAAATCTTGATTTTTCAGGTAAATAATGGAAATAGAAAATATAATATACTGAGTGAAATAAACTAGACCCAGAAAGAAGAATTCCACAGGTACTCTTGTTTGCGGATTTGAATGTTTGTATTTGATCATGTAATCTGAAGTATATAAAGAAGTATGGAAATAGACAGGAACCTGAAGGGAGTAGAGAAAAAAGGAGTTCAAAGGAAACTGTAGAAATGATAGTTACCATGAAGCAGGTAATGGAAAAATGTATCCAACTTTAACTGAAGAGAGAATGGGAATAGAGAGGGAGAAAGAAGGAGATATCACACTAAGGATGTATTTGAAAGACACATGTTAATATATCACTTTATAAGATTTATACACAAACATATACATAAATAGATAGATATAGATGATACATCAGTTTATAGATAGATGAGAGAGAGAAAGAAAGAGAGAAAGAGAGAACAAAAGCAATAGTTTTCTTTTTTTTTTACAGATATAACATTTAATATTGAAGAATAAATATGGCATTCGGGAGGCACAGTCAACTGCAATGGTTACTGTGGATTATGGGAAATATTTATCCATCCTTAAGATGTATGCTTATGTGTAGAATCTAGAGTGGGTGAGGCACCTTTTGTTCTTCAATAACAATCTTTATTAGATATTTTCTTCATTTACATTTCAAATGCTACTCAAGACCTTGTATATCCACCCCCTCAAGTTGTTGTTTGGTAAAATGCAAAACCTCCGAAACAATATGATTTCTATGTATTTTGCTTATCTTGAAGCTGAAGATACCACATATTTTGAGAAATAGAGCTGGAACTGTCTTAAAATTTTGCCCTAAGAACTAACTCTCTCAATCTGTGAGGTGCTATACAAAATATGATATTAAAAGAACAACTGTTCCTTTTATTGAGTTATGAAACCTAGGAGCCACACAAAGAGTAGTCTGGCCAGATTTCTACAATTCTCAAATAGTTGCATTTATATCTTGGGGCGATCAACAGCACTCTAACTAGAATTTAATTCCACTCAATAGCAGAGGATTAATTCACAGCGTTATGAACCTAGTCAGTCACTCATTTCTAGAAAGGTTATATACACAAGAGGAGAAACTACTATTCTAATTTTACTAAACCAACATAATTTCAGTGATTTAAATGACTATACATATACTCACACATAGGTGTAGTTCTAACCTTTCATAAAAAAAATCTCTTTCTTACAAGACATGAAGACTAATACAGAGATCTCAAACTAGCCAGAATATATAGAAAAAGTGCCTGTGAATGACCAACCCTTGTGATACATCTTAGAAAAAACCCCTAGACCTAAAACTCAGGAAAAATCATAGAAGATCTGGTAGAAAGATTTTAAATAAGTGGTAGAATTTCTAAATACCAAATGCTAAATAGTGTACCCTAAACATGACAGGGAAGGCATGTTCCCATGAGCTCTCAAAAATAAAGTATCTCAAATAAAATCAGAACAATAACATAATTTCACATGCCAACCTGGAGAGGAAATTCCATATGATCCAACCTTTAGATCAAGAACTACAGCTGGCCAACAAGAGATGCTGAGAGAAAAACCCACCAGCAGCTTCTGCCATCTCATTTCAGGTACAAAATTCCATAGAGTTTTCTGAACCCACATGGTTATCCATAGTCATATATACTTATAAACAAAACTAAATAGACTCAGTTGGATATATGTACATTTAACAATAAGTGTTAAAGAAAAGGTAATTCTTTTTGATAGGCAGGTACACAGGACTTGAAAGTGGGAGTCCTACTGATGCATGTGTCATGTTTATGCACATCATTTTCAGATAAAAGAACATTAAATAATTTCAAAAAATAAAACCTTGTATTCAATGATTTGATAACAGACGCTCTAGGAAGTTTAATTCTTCCCATTGACACTACCTTCCTTGTAAGGAAATTACTTTAGGAAGATTTTATAATAGCTATTGTTGGTTTCCTCATCAATTTTGTGATTCAGCAGGTAAGTAGATTCAGCTCTTTCCTATATTAATATTTATACACTCAAAATGCAGTGAAAAACATACAGGCATAAAGTTACTTTAGTGAAACTATTCCTAAGTAATGTCTGAATTAAAACTGGGCTTCTCATTTTTCTTGTCTGTGCCTTATGCCTGGACAGAGCATCACTATGTCTGTTCCTCTGAAGACCCCAGAGTCTGAAAGCCTTCTAGGAGGTATGGTATAGCTAGGGCCACAGGTAAGGAACCCTCCTAAATAACCTCAGCAGCTAGGAACCCTGAGAAACTCAGTTGACTCAGGGTGCATCTCCATCTCCACACCAACCCCGTGCATGAACTGCATTCACTTTCCTGCCTGTGTCTTCCTTCTGGAAATCATCACTGTGTCTGCTCCTCTGAATACCCAACAGTCTAAAGTTGTTCCAGGAGGTCTACTACAGCCAGAACCACAGGCCTCCCAGGAGACTTGGAAAAAAACAGGAACACAGTTGGCAGGCTCCAGACGGATACACAAAAGTCAGATAATACCACAGATAAACAGATAACAAGAGGCAAACACAAGACCATAAACAACAGAATCAATATACACTGGCACCATCATAACCCAGTTCTCCTATCACAGTAGGCACTGAATATACCAACACATGTGAAAACCAGAATGCTGACCTAAAATCCTATCTTATCAAGATAACATTGTCCTTTAAGGAAGATATAAATAACTCACTGAAAGAAATTCAGGAAAACACAGATAAACAGGTAGAAGTCCTTCAAGAGGTAACAAATAAATTCTTTAAAGAAATATAGGAAGTCAAATCTAACAGGCAAAGAAATTAAATAAAGTGGACCAAGACCTAAAAGTGGAAGTAGAAATAACAAAGAAAACACATATGGAGCAACCCTGGAAATGGAAAACTTAGGAAAGAGATCAGGAGTCATAGATGCAAGCATAACCAACAGAATCCAAGAGATAGAGGAGAGAATCTTAGGTATAGATGATCCTTTAGAAGATAATGACACAACAGTCAAAGAAAATTCAAAATAGAAAAAACTCCTAACCAAAAATTCCCAGGAAATCCAGGACGAAATGAAAAGACCAAACCCAAGAATGATAGGAATAGAAGAGAGATTCCCAGCTAAAAGGACCCAAACCTATCTTCAAGAAAATCATAGAAGCAAAGTTCCCCAACCTAAAAGAAGAGATTGCCATAAATATACAAGAAGCCTATAGAACACAAAATAGATTTGACCAGAAAAGAAAGTCCTTTCATCACATAATAATCAAAACACTAAATGTGTAGAACAAAGAAAGACTATTGAAAGATGTAAGAGAAAAGGGCCAAGTAACAGATACACATAGGCTAACACACTGGATATCCAAGCAGGATCCAGCATTTTGCTGCACACAAGAAACACACTACAATGACAAAACAGACACTACCACAGAGCAAAAGGCTGGAAAAAAGTATTTCAAGCAAAATGTCCCAAGACACAAAAGGGAGTTGCCATGATAATATCCAATAAAATAGACTTTCAACCAAAAGTTATCAAGTGAGATGGGGAAGGACTCTTCATACTCATCACAGGAAAAAATCCACCAAGAGAAAGTGTCAATTCTGAACATTAATACACCAAATGTAAGAGCATCCAGATTCATAAAAGAAACTTTACTAAACCTCAAAACACACATTGGACACCACACAATAATAGTGGGAGACCTCACCACCCAACTCTCACCAATGGACAAGTCATTGAAACACAAATGAAACAGAAACAGTGAATCAAATAATGTTATAAACCAAATGGATTTAACAGAAATAAACAGAACATTTCACCCTATAACCAAACAATATAACTGCTTCTCAGCACCACATGGTACCTGTTCCAAAATTGACCATATAACTGATCACAAGACATGCCTCTACAGATACAAGAAGATTGATACAATCCTATGCATCCTATCAGATGACCACAGATGAAGGCTAGACTTCAGTAACAAAAACAACAGATAGCACACATATCCATGGAAACTGAACAACTGTCTACTCAATGATACTTGTTTAGGGAAGAAATAAAGAAAAAATTAAAGGGTTCCTGGAATACAAAGAAAATGAAGACAAGACATACAACAACTTATATGAGACAATAAAAGCAGTGATAAGAAGAAAATTCATAGTAGTAAGTGCCGTGGAGAGATCCTATACTAACAACTTAATAGCACACATTAAAGCTCTAGAACAAAATGAAACAAACACACCCAACAGGAAGAAAAGACAGGAAATAGTCAAACCCAGTACATAAATCAACCAAATAGAACAAAGAGAACAACAACAACAACAAAAAATCAATAAAACCAAAAGGTGGTTTTTTGGAAACATCAACAAGATAGATAAACCCCTAGCCAAACTAACTAAAGCACACAGAAACAATATCCAAATTTAAAAAAAAAAATCAGAAATGAAAAGGGAGACATAACAGCAGAAACTGGGAAAATTCAAAAAGTTAACAGATCCTACTATAAAAGCCTATACTCAACAAAANTTATAAATCTAGATGAAATGGATGATTTTTCTAGGCAGATACCATGTTCCAAAGTTAAATGAAGAGCAGGTAAACTATCTAAACAGGACCATATACCCTAAGGATATAGAAGAAGTTCTTAAAAAACAAAAAACAAAAAAATAACAACAAAAAAAACAACCATAAAAACACAGGGCCAGATGGATTTAGTATACAATTTTATCATACCTTCAAAGAAGTAATACAATTATTCCTCAAAACTATTCCATAAGATATAAACAACAACAACAACAACAAAAAAATACTACCTATTTCATTCTATGAAGCCACAATTACTCTGACACCTAAACCACACAAAGACCTAATGAAGAAAGAGATCTTCTAATGAATTTTGCTTATGAACATCGATGCAAAAATACTCAATAAAATTTTAGCACACAGAATCTAAGAATACATGAAAACACTCATTCATCATGATAAAGTAAGTTCCATTCTAGGGATGCAAGGTTGGTTTAGTATATGAAAATCCATTAACATAATCCACTCTATAAACAAAGTAAAAAAAAATCAAATGATCTTCTACTTAAATCCTGAAAAAGCCTGACAAAAATACAACATCCTTCCATGTTAAAAGTATTGGAAAAAATCAGAAATTCAAGGTCCATACCTAAACATAATAAAAGCAATATGTAGCAAACCAACAACCTATATCATACTAAAGTGAGAGATATTTAAAGCAATCCCATTAAAATCAGGACAAACAAGGATGTGCATTCTCCCCATATCTATTCAATATAGTACTAGGCATTCTAGCTAGAGCAATAAGACAACAAAAGAAGATCACAGGGATACAAATTGGGAAAGGAGTAATCAAGTTTTCACTATTCGCAGATGTTCTGATAGTATACATAAGTGATCCCAAAAATTCTACCAGAGAACTTCTACAGCTGATGAAAAAACTTCAGCAAACTGGCCCAACTCAACTCAAACAAATCAGCAACATTCCTTTATACAAATGGTAAATGTGCTGAGAAAGAAAATAGTGAAACAACTTGCACAGTAGCCACAAATTACATAAAATATCTAGGAGTAACTCTAACTACACAAGTGAAAGATCTGTATAAAAAGAACTTCAAGTCTCTGAAGAAAGAAATTGAAGACCTCAGAAAATGGAGAGTTTCCCCCAGGCTCATGGATTGATAGAATTAACATAGTAAAATTGGCCATCCTACCAAAATCAATATACAGATTTAATACAATCTCCATCAAAATTACAACACAATTCTTCAAAGACTCATAAATAACAATTCTCAATTTCGTATGGAAAAACAAATGTCCCAGGATAGTGAAAACCATACTTAGCAATAAAAGAGCTTCTGAGGGAATCATCATCCCTGATCTCAAGCTATATACTACAGAACGATGCTAATAAAACCTTCCTGGTAGTGGTACAGAGCCTGACAGGTTGATCAATAGAATAGAATTAAAGACCCAGAAGTAAAACCACATACTTATGGAAACTTCATCTTTGACAAAGAAGCCAAAAATATATAATGGAAAAAGGAAAGCATCCTCAACAAGTGTTGCTGGTATAACTGGCTGTCTGTATGTAGAAAAAATGAAAATAGATCCATATTTGTCACCTTGCTCATAGCTCAATTCCAAGTGGATCAAGGACCACAGCATAAAACCAGATACACTGAATCTAATACAAAGGAAATTGGAAAAGAGCCTGGAATGCCTTGGCACAGGGGGAAATTTCCTAAACAAATCTCCAATGGCTCACCTCTAAGATCAAGAATTGATAAAAGGGACCTCATGAAAAAGAAAAGCTTCTATAAGGCAAGGGACATAGTCAATAGGACAAAATGGTGACCTACAGCTTGGGAAAAAAATCTTCACTAACCTCACATGTGATAGAGGAAGGGCTAATATCCAAAATATATAAAGAATTCAAGAAGCTAACTTCCATAAAACCAAACAACTCAATCAAAAAATGGGGTATAGAGCTATGCGGAGAATTCACAACAGAGGAATCTTGAATTGCCAGGAAGCACTTAACAAAGTGTACAAAGTTCTTAGTGAGCCGGGAAATGTAAATCACAGTGATCCTGAGATTCTACCTTACACCAATCACAATGGATAAGACAAAAAATTCAGCACATGTTGGGGAGAATGCAGAGAAAGGGGAACACCATTGCTGGTGGGAATCAAAATTGTTCAATCCCTCTGCCAATCAATCTGGAGGTACCTCAGAAATTTGTAAATAGATCTAATTGAAGACCCAGCTATATCACCCTTAGCATATACCCAAAAGTTGCCCCACCATACCACAAGGGTACTTATTCCACTATGTTCTTAGCAGCATTATTTGTGATGGCCAGAAGCTGGAAACAACACAGATGTGCCAAAATGAAAGAATGGATAGAGAAACTGTGGTTTATTTACACAATGGAATACTATTCAGCTATTAAGAATGAGGACATCATGAGTTTTGCAGGCAAAAGAATGGAACTAGCAATAAGCATCCTGGGTGAGGTATCTTAGACCCAAAAGGACTTGCATGGTTAAATATTAACTAATAAGTGGATAATAGCCAAGAAAGTACAGAATACCCAGAACTCAAGAACAGTCCGCAGAACTCAAGAAGGTTAACAAGCCAAAGGGCTCAAGTAAGGATTCTTCAGTCTCAGTTGGGAGGAAGAAGAAAGCAGAGGGGGGAGAGAGGGAGGGCACTAAGTGGGAGAGGGGAGGGGTGGTGTAAGAACATGATCAGGTATTGGGGACAGAACCATGAGTGAAGCCACAAAGGCCAGCAGAATGAGTGGAAATGTACAACCTAGGGAGAAGGTTGGTGGGAGGACCCTATAGAATGTACTGGAGGTCAGGGACAGGAGAGAATCTGAAGAATCAAAGGGAGGGAACATTAGATAAAATTCCCAATAGTGGGGAGAGAGAACTTGTAGAATCCACCTCCAGTAGAAAGACAGGACATCAAGTGGAGGGATGAGTTTGCCCATCCCACAGTAAAAATCTCTGACCCAGAATTGTTCCTGTCTAAAGGAAATGCAGGGACAAAAAATGGAGAAGAGCCTGAGGAAAATGAGGTCCAGTTACCACCCCAAAATGGGATGCCTCTCAAGGGGAAGCTCAAGGCCTAATACTACTGATAGTGTGATGTACTTACAGACAGGAGCATAGCGTGGCTGCCATCTGAGTCGCCCAACAAGCAGCTTACTGAGACAGAAGTAAATATTTAAACCCAATCAATGGTATGAAATCAAGAAACCCTGTGGCTGAATTCGGGAAAGGCTGGAAGAAACTGAGGAGAAGGGTGACTCCATAGAAAGACCAGCATTCTCAACTAACCCAAACTCCTGAGATCTGTCAGATACTGAGACACCAACCAGATAGCATACAAGAGCTGGTCTGCGGCCCCTGACACATACACAGCAAAGAACTACCTGGTCTAGCCTTAGTAAGTGAAGATGCACTTAACCGAAGATAAAACTTGATGTCCCAGGGAATGGGAAGGCCTGAAGGAGTATGGTGTGGTGTGAGGGTTTGGGGACATCCTCTCAGAGAAGATGGAGGAGGAATAGGATGAGGAGCTATGGGAGGGCAAAACGTGAGGTGGACAGCAACTGTACTACTAAAACGATTAAAGATAATATTAACATTAATAAAGTGGGCTTGTCCAGAAGATGTCCATTATAAAAGTAGGTAAATTTAAAAGTTTATGCACAAAAATACATAAACTGACACATTCAAAATAAAATTTACTAAACTACAGTAAGTTATACAATATAAGCAAGTTCTTTAGCTAAAAACTAACATTAAATAATTTTTATTGTAGTCTCAATTTTCAAATATAGTATTTCCAAAAATTGATTTATTCTATGTAATATAATTTTACAGACAATACATGTAAATACATGTATATGAATTTATTTCATATAACATTTCATTAATCAAAACAAAAATATTACATAAATTCTATGCACAAAGAAAGAACAATTTGTTATCACTACCCCACAACTCCTTTTGTAGTAAGCTTTGACTTAGACCAATTGTGTTTTGTTTTGTTTTTCTTGGGTATTTTATTTATTTCCGTTTCAAATATCCCCCTCCCCAGTTTTCCCTCTGCAAACCCCCTGTCCCTTCCCCCTTGCCCCTGCTTCTATGAGGGTGATATCACCCACTCCTACCTCACTGCCCTAGTGTAAGCAATATATGAATTAAAACTGCTATCAGTGCCAATTTAGGATTGAGAACTGAGTGCTTCCCAGGTTCTGGTAAGTAAATTCACACAAGACTCAGTCAAGAATAAATGTTCCTATTTTTCCTCTTTAGGTGAGAGTAATTGTTTCACTTCTCCTGAGGTATAAATAAATGTTTAATCAACCTGATAGGGACATGAGTTAAATGCACAGAAAGCATTTCATTCATGCACAGGTAAGAGATGACTTACAGGACCGTGGCTGAATCAATTTTAGCTGCATCTCTCTAAAGTCTCACTGCAGTTTGGTGTTGCCTTGTGAACACTGCTTCAGAGAATTCCTACCTCTAGTTAACATTCAATATCCTATATACACTAGCACTTTGTCCCCAAAGGCAACACACACCGTGTGTAACAAGAAAGTTCTAGGGTTCATGGTGAGGGTCCTATGACTCTCCCCTTTCAGGAATGTTAACCACTATCACCACAGACACAATTGTATCTGCATTGTATTACTTATTTTTATGCTATGTCTATGCATCATTTTTAGGTAGCAAAATTCATCTTTGCCCTAGATGCCTGGTGGTCATTTTGTCCAACAGGAAATCAGTTATTCAAGCATACTGCCTCACATTCCTGAACCAACTAGTCCCTGTGTGTTTTAGAGGATTTATGTATTTCAATTCTTTTGAGAGTCCAGAGTTATAATGATGCAACAACTGCCAATTTTCTCAATAGTCTGAAGAGTAACGACAGAATATTGTAAAGATTTTCTGTCTGCATACTAAGCTAATAGCTGCAGTAATCTACAGATCCAAACAGAAATGCAATGTAAACGTCCAGTATACTTACTTAACTAAACAAGATCAGGCAATTCCCTACTGCTATATTCTACTATATAATATGGGCCCAGGAGTATATTTTTTTGCAGTCTTAAAAAATATAGTTTTCCTGTGGACAGCTGAGGATAAATGAACTTAGAACGGCTTGGAAGAATGTATAGAATTTTGCTATCAATACACTAATAGGCATTACTTGCTAGTGTTGCTGATGACCAATCACAACAAGTGGCCAAGAAGTATCGTTGGTGAGAGTTGTGTCCAACAACCTTGTATAGAGCCTTTAAGAATTCTAAAAGCCAGTTAACTTGGAAAGGGCTTCTAGATTAGTCTATGCCTGATTATGCCTTATCATAAAAAGCAAACTTTATGGTTTATTCACCAACAGGGTCTAACCACTTAATTCTGATGTGTAACCTGAAATAATGAAAATAGCCTACATTATGTGTGTCCTTAGTGGTCTTCTATTTCAGCAACTACAGGAGAGGGAGCCCATCCTAGAAACTGGGATTTTATCCAATATCTTTATGACTACTAGACATACCTTTCCTATGTACAAGATATGCTTTCCTTCAATTTCTAATACTGTCTTTATTGTTTCTCTAGATGGTTTTAATCACCAAGCCATTAGAGGTTTGTGTTTTATCATGAACATTTTTGTAAAGGATGACCAGCTTCAAGAGAGTAAAAATCATCACTGAAATTCAGCATCTAATGGAATACTGAAAAATCTTAGTGAAGTCTAATAAAATTTGGGAAAGATGCCAAGTTTGGACATACTGTTCTACACAAAATGCAATGTTTGTTAAAGCAGCATGGAAGGGAAACTCACTTCCTCATTAGTATAAGCCTTTCAGTTTTCTCATCCTGGCATGTTGAATCAGGCTGTTTACTGGGCTAGGCAGACTCACCTGGGGTACTTCTTAAATTTGCCATAAGCCAAGGAAGGAATATTTTCTATTCTTTCCTGCTATATTTACTATCCCTCCAGCCAGTGGTTCTGACAGCCTCTGGACTGGCCTTGTAGCCAATAAGTTTTTCTACAGGTCCATGACTGGGAAACAATTTTTATCCCCAGACTCCCATTTCACAAAGCAATAGTTCTCACTCTTAAATTTTCCAAATGTACTACTTGAGGACCCAGCTATACCACTCCTGGGCATATACCCAAAATACGCTGCAACATGTAACAAGGACACATGCTTCACTATGTTCATTGCAGCCTTATTTATAATAGCCAGAAGCTGAAAAGAACTCAGATGTCCTTCAACAGAGGAATGGATACATGAAATGTGGAACATTTACACAATGGTGTACTACTCAGCAATTAAAAACAATGACTTCATGAAATTCTTAGACAAATGGACAGAACTAGAAAATATCACCCCAAGTGAAGTAACCTAATCACAAAACAATACACATGGCATGCACTCACTGATAAGTGGATATTAGCCCCAAAGCTTGGAATACTCGAGATACATTTCACAGAACACATGAAGCTTAAGAAGAAGGAAAACTAAAGAGTGGATGCTTCAGTCCCTCTTAGAAAGGGGAACAAAATGCGGAAACAAAGTGTGAAGCAGAAACTGAAGGAATGACCATCCAGAGACTGCCCCACCTGGGGATCCATCCCACATACAGCCACAAAACCTGACACCACCAACCAAAGAGTACACATGGAGTGATCCATGGCTCTAGCTGCATATGTAGCAGCGAATGTCCTTGTCTGGCATCAATGAAAGGAGAGGGCCTTGTTCCTGTGAAGTCTTAGTGCCCCAATGTAGGGGAATGTCAGGGCAGAGAAATGGGAGTGGGTAGGTGTGGGGGAAACACCCTCAGAAACAGAGGGAGATGGGATGGGATAAGGGGGATGCAGAGGAAAGGGGATATCATTTGAAATGTAAATAAAGAAAGCATCCAATAAGAGAAAAAAATTGAAAAATTTAGGAAAGGGGAAAAAAAATCAGAGATACTTCCCCAACTCCCACAGTTAGAAATCCCACAGGAACACCAAACTATACAACCCTAACTTAAATACAAAGGACCTAGCACAGACACATACAGACTCCATATTTATTTTGTATTTTAGTTAATTTATTTATTCATTCACTTTATATCCCAGTATCAGCCCCCTACTCATAGTGCCACTCTCTCTCAGGTCCTTTCCCCATTACCACCTTCCCTTCTCCTCCCAGAAGTGGTAACTTTCCACTGAGTATTACTCCCTCTCACAAAATTCCCCAACCTTATTCCTTCATACTCCTCCTCCCCATCCCACAACCCCCACATACTACAGGGCTAGGCACATCCTCTCTCACTGAGGCCATACAAGGCAGCCCAGTTACAGGAAGGAGATCCACAACCAAGCATCAAACTCAAGCAGCCCCTCCTCCAGGTTCTATAGTTGTTGCTTCGGTCTATGTGAGCCACTATAAGCCCTGCTAAGCTGATTTTTACCTGGGTAAAATTAATGAAATATAAACAAAACAAGGAATCAGTTAAGAAGGTGCTTGCTCTTTGAGAAAATCAAGAAGGTAGACAAACCCTTATCTAGACTAAGGACAAAGAAAATCTATGCAAATTAACAAATTTAGAAATGGAGTGCATAGCAACAGACAACAAGGGAATCCAAAGAGTCATTAAGAGGTGTTTTAAAAACCTGTACTCCACAAAACTAGAAAATGTCAAAGAAATTTATTATTTTCTTAATAGATACCACTTACCAAAATTAAATCAAGATCACACACATAATTTAAATAGATCTATAACTCCTAAGGAAATAGAAGCAATCTTTAAAAGTCTCCCAAGCACAATAAAGCCCAGAGCCTAATAGTTTTAGCACAGAATTCTATAAAACTTTCAAAGAGCTAACACATCCCGGTGGTGGTGGCGCACACCTTTAATCCCAGTACTTGGCAGAGGCAGGCGAATTTCTGAGTTCGATGCCAGCCTGGTCTACAAAGTGAGTACCAGGATAGCCATTGCTATACAGAGAAACCCTGTCAAGGAAAAAAAAAAAAAGGAGCTAATACTAATACTCCTTAGAAATCTTTCACAAAATAGAAACAGAGGAACATTGCCACATTCATTTCAGGAGACCATAGTTACCCTGGTTCTCAAACCACACAAAAATTCAACAAAGATAGAGAATTACAGATAAATTTCATTCCCAAAAGATGCAAAAATACTAAATAAAATACTCAAAATAATCCAAGAAAACATCAAAAAAAAAAAAAAAAAAAAANAAAAAAAAAAAAAAAAAAAAAAAAAAAAAAAAAAGACATCCACCATGATCAAAAAGGCTTTATTGGAAAGATGCAGGGATAGTTCAACATATGAATATAAGTCAATATAACCCACCATATAAACAAATAAAAAGAAAAAAAGCCACAAGATCATTTCATTAGATGCTGAAAAAGACTTTGTGTAAGTCCAAGGCCCCTTCATGATAAAAGTCTTGGAGAGAATAGGCATAAAGGAGACATACCTAAACTTAACAAAGGCAATTTATAGGAATCTGATAGCCAACATCAAATTAAATGGAGAGAACATCATAAAGATACTGTGTTGAAATTTGAGATTTTGTTCTCAGAGACTAAGGTTTATAAAGTCAGGAGTCTTTGTCTTTGCTCATAAGCCTGAACTGAGAAACTGTGTATGTACAAGTGACATTAAATAGACTAAAAAGTGTGTGTGTGTGTGTGTGTGTGTGTGTGTGTGTGTGTGTAGCAGCAATTAAAGAAATAACATGTCATGGATCAGAAATTTAAAAATACAGGGCATGAACTTAAAAGACTAAAAGCTAAGTGGGGGAGGGTAAGGAAGGGAAAAAGAGGAAGAATATAATATTACATTTTCAAAACCTTTAATATCTTAATATATAATAAAACATATGTATAAAACTGTAGGATGTGTTGGTTCAGTTGTCAATAAGAGCTTACACAGAGTGACTGCTATGCTTTGTGATCTAGTGAATATTAGTGATTATCAGAAAAATGATTTGGGGTAGTTTTAAAAGATTATGATAGGATTTTCTTCCCTTTCTTGGAATGTATAAAAATGGTTTTGGTAAATAACAATCTAAAGACATTGTGGTAACTAGAATAATTCATTATAAGATTGTATTGAGGGATGTCCTCTTTTGTTCCTTTTTTTTTGTTGCTGTTGTTGTTTTGTTTTGTTTTGTTTTTTGAGACAGGGTTTCTCTGTGTAGCTCTGGCTGTCCAAGAACTCACTTTGTAGACCAGGCTGGCCTCAGACTCAGAAATCTGCCTGCCTCTGTCTCCCGAGTGCTGGGATAAAAGGCGTGCACCACCACGCCCAGGTCTTTGTTCCTTTAATCTGTACTATTCTATTTGATTTAGGATAATTTAATGAGATGAGTAGTTCTTAGTATTGGATTCAAAGAATCATCTTGAAACAGTTGAGTTGAACATGCTTCCATGTAACAGCTCATCACTAAGTTAGGGCAAGCATGAAAGGTAATAATCTCTGGGCAGAGATGAAAGCCATAACCATTGTGGAATACTGCTTTTTTCATACATCCTGTGCCCACATGCCCAGGAATGTAACAACATGTTAATGGCTCATCCTATAGCAATTATATGTTAAGAAAGTGCCCCCACAAACATGACTACAGGCCATTCTAAATGAGGCAATTTCCCACTTGAAACCCTGTCTTAGAACTCTATCCCTTGTCTATAAGACAGCTGAAAAAGAGTGGGTCACACTAGGAAACAAGCTTCATAACAAGCCTTTGGGGGAGCATTCCATATCCAAATGATGATAATCAGAATGAGAAAGTGGACAGAATTTGAAAGAGTGTTAAGTCAAGCTTATATTCTGTTTCTTGGTGGGCTGACTAAATTACTGAAAATATGTTTATGTAAGTGTTAAAGGACAGTGAATTTATTGTCTCTGACCAGTATATGGTATTTATGGTACTCATTTTTTTATGTTACATGAATAGTAGAACCATTTAATTTTACTTACTTTTGCCATTTGACTGAATAAGAATAATATCAGGTAGCTAAGTCAATTATTACAGGAAAAGCAAACACATAGATATTGGACAAAAATTTAGTTCATCTAAAATATATATTTCACCTGATTTTTACATCTATTTTTTTCATCTAGTTCCAGGTTCCCCCCATCCCTTTAATACACAAAGCCCTGTCACAGCTCTCTGTGGAATCCTAGCCTGCTGATTCCCTCATTTATACACTACCCTTGATTCATTGTTTTTTCCCAGAATGCTTGCTGATTTACCACATGCACGTCAATGAAATTATAACTATATTATCAAGCCTCACCCTTTTATTTCATATCAGCCTTCCAAGCCTACAAACCTTCAAATAAAGTTAATACTTTTACTCTTCAGTTCCTATGACATTGTTTTCAATTTTCCACTTATAGAACAAATACTATCCAAATTCTATAAGTCATCCTATATAATGTAAAACTACTTCTTACTAGAATTTTCCCATTATTACAATAATGCATACAAAAGTGTGCTATCACATATTTGTTTAAAGAGCTCTGTGATCTTTCTCTACATCTTTATCATCCTACCTGCATTACATTTAATATAAAAGCATTCTAGATTAATGCCCTTCCTATTTTATTAACATGTATTTTATCAGACCTTCACTACTGCATCAAAAAATCATAACTGGTACTCAAATCTAGATAACTTCAGTTATCTTGTTGTCTTTAAAACATTTTGTGCCTTCTGCAGCATCATCTGCTATATTAACTTTAATAAGGCAGTTTGCATATTCATGAAAACTTCTTTCACAGGTTCAGTTGAAACTCCCAGAATTTTCCTTACCTTTTGTTCTTGGGGTGACCCCAAAAAGAAGTACCTGATTCTCAACAGAATTTAACTTCAACCATAGTTAGTAATAAAATTTACTTAGAAAAAAATCTGTGTCGCTATTTTTCATTTGCTCTCATGTTTGAACTCTGCAAAAGCTACAAGTGTTGATATGCAGGACGAGGGGAAAGGCAGAAACATCCTAAGAACAGATGTGATCTGTTGTCCCTGCTGTGTGACCATAATAACAGAAGGAAAGGGAGGGTCTGAGATAATTTGAGCGTGAGAAGAATTGTCAGCACCATTGTGACCTGAACATGTGGCATCTGTCTGAGATGGTGCTGCAGAGGAGTGTGGTTGAAGACAGTTATCGGAGAAATGTGGAGATAGTTCATACTTATATCCTAATAGGGATCCGGAAGGTTTAAATTTTATGATATTTAGGAAGACTGCACATGTGCAGTTTTTGTCTTGCTTTACATTAGACTGAAAACTGCTTGTACAGAGTCATTTGCTCTCAAAGCTTATCTTCAAATTTCTATCTTCTTGGTAAATTGGATTTACTGATTAACCATGATATTTTGCTTTGCCTGTAAGTTCACCCATCTTGATCTTTTGAACTATAGTAAGGTAACATGTGTCTTATGGTCAAAGTAAAGCAATGAGTTTGGAAAGTTTTCACAAAAATATCACAGTACTATAGGTAAATTTTATATTAAATAAATAACAGAATATATGACATTTTGTTTTGGATATGACTTTTTTATTCTTCTCTCATACAAAACATCCTGACTACAGCTTCCCCCTTATCCATTATTCAAAGTTCCTCCCTCACCTCCCTTCCTCCCCTCCCCGATCCACTGCACCTCTGTTTCCCTTCAGAGAAAGGTAGACCTCCCAAGTGTATTAATACAATAGCAATAAGTCTAGGCATAAACTCTCATACCAAGGATGGATGGTGCAACTCAGTAAGAGTAAAAGGGTCCCAAGAGCAGGCAAAACAGAGATACACACACCCATATACACATGCACTTTCGCTCTTAAGAGTCCTACAAAGATTTCATTTCTGAAGAATATGTTTTTATTTTTTTAAGAAGCAATTCATCATATACATATGTGCATGCAAAAGATAAAAATCAAAGAAAGAAAGCATTGATGATCTGGATTATCAAGGACCATCCGAGTAGTAGCTGGATGTGCTAGCAGCTGTTGTTATGGATGATGCGGCACTTCAGAGCCTCAAGGTAAGTGGCAACTTTGTCTGTGTCACTGTCCAGGCAGTGGAGAATGTTACTAAGAGCAATGTAGTGGGTATTGTCATCAGCAGACCTCACATCTGCCAGTCCCATCCAAGCAGCATAGACACTTTCTTCAGCTCCAGGATGGACCTAATCACCAGAAGAACATGTGTTATTTGTAGTGGTCAGCTTCTATGCCTTCTGTGTGCATGCGTGTGTGTGTGTGTGTGTGTGTGTGTGTGTGTGTGTGTGTGTGGTTTGCACATGAATGTCCGTGTATGTCCACCTGTGTACACGTATATTTGAAGGTGAGAGGTGAACTGGGATAGAGGTTTTAGATTTCTTGTGTCTCTCCTGATTTTAAGTTTTCTTTGGACATAGGTTCTCTTCCTTTACCAGGGATTTGTATATTTCTGACTCCCCACTATGGGAAACAAACAGGATGTTAAACGAATAAGTTAGTTAATTAATGGAAAAAATAAATAAATAATAAAAATAAAAACAAACCGTAAGCCACCATTTCCAAATTTTGATGTAGATTCAAGGAAGTGAAATCAGCCATTCACGCTTACAAGGAGGGCTCTTATAGACTGCTACATTTCTCCAGTCCCAGACCATATTCTTTAGAGTTGTGAAAAAAAGTTTGGGGAAATTTTAGGATTAAAATTTTCCAGTCAAAATCAAGGCACTGACCAAGTGAATGCCAGTCCTATTGTGTTTTGAGATTTCTGCTGTATAAATTTCTCACTGGAAACCTTAGAAAATGTCAGAGTTGCCAACAACTTTCTCCTGTCAAAGCTGTGAATATTTTGGAAACCTAAATTTAACACTGTTGAATTGTATATCTGTAGATTCAATTCTCATTACAACAAAACACCTCTTTCATGAAAAAAGATAACAAAGAAGCTTATAAGAAACACTCACCCTGACAAGGATTGCCTTGAGTTCTCCTAGAATTTCTTGGTTTGTTTCCATCACTTCTATGACTTTCAACAGCATGGTCTTGCAGGCTCCTTCAAGAGTAGCCAATACACGTACAAGTTGTTTCAGAGGGTGGTACCAGGATCGTGAAATGCTGATCATCATCTTCAGAAGGACATCTGACTAATCAATGATCATCGAAAATCAAGTTAAAAAAAGTGAAATACCCTAAAGTAGATACATGTGGTATTTGCATAATCATGGTAAACTACAATATCTAGTTGTTTTAATGATTATATGGAAAATGTTTTGATATATGACAGATTATAAAAATGAAAATTATAATCCACAGATCTGCAGATTGCTAAAATAAAAGAAATTAGATCATATTTTTCTGAGACCAAATTGATCATATTTTGGTTTTCGTCTACATTCTATCATGCTGTCCTCACGTGATCTTTTCTACTTGGTTATTTCCCTTGTACATCAGAAATAAATGGTTTGCTTACCCTTGGTAGGTGTCCACAAGACTTGATTCACATAAAAAGACACTAGTATTATCAGTGTCAAATGGGCCAAATCATTTTCATATAAAAAAATCAAATTACTCACTCATAGTTACATGTCATTTTTATATTATTCTATGACATTAAATATATAATAAAGAAACCAACACATCCATTGACTTTTAAAGGTTGACCCACCATGACTGTAATGTAATAAATTTTGTGTAATACTTTGATGGTTTTCATTATAATTTTGCTAGTGATACATTTGTTAGAGGACTTTTGTGAGGATTAAATGCATCAATGCCAATTTGAAATGTCTAGCTATAAGAAAATATTTTCTCTTTCCTCCTCTTCTTCCTTCATTATAATCACATTTTTATTAATGGGAATAGTTTCTGTCTAGGTGATAGATACTATTAATTAAATAATAGAAAACAAATTATATATTTGAGATATGAACACATATTAAGTTTAATTTGAATTATACTGAAATTTGTTCTGACAGCAAGTCATAGTACATAGATAACAATTACACATTAGAGCTGCCAAGATATGTAGCCCTATCAAAACAAAGGTTAGCCTAAGGCACATGATATTATATGAGCCCAACCTCTTCTTTAGCTGAATTTCAACTGTAACAGAAAAGAAGGCAGACCAGTCAGGGACAGATGCACATGTAATGAAAAAGCAAACAGAAATCGGGTAGTCTAGTATCTCAGAAAAGAAATGACATACTGGTCAGTTAATAAATGTACTGTTAGTAGAGAAACTTTTTTATTATAATAAATGCAATTGTATTTGCATCTCTTCCATATGTGTGAATGAATTACATATTCACCCACGAATGTTTATTTTAGATTACAGTGAGTACAATCCTACAAGCATGGCACTGGTAGAAAGAAAGAAAGAAAGAAAGAAAGAAAGAAAGAAAGAAAGAAAGAAAGAAAGAAAGAAAGAAAGAAAAAGGAAAAAGTATTCTAATTGTGGATCACTTAAAAATTTATTACAGTCTGAGCTAGCATTAATTTTAACTTATAGTATAGTGACAATATCATGTTATTGTTTTTGACTGTTCATTCTTCTGCATATTATTGTGGGGTATGCTATGACCACTCCTATAATGCACCTGTAATAACCTACAGCACAATAAACCTTATTTGTTTCTTCAGTTGTTTTGGTGACAACGAGGAATGAAGATTTACTTGTGTCTGTTGGATTTGTTCATTACTTTCAGGAGTAGCATGTGAAGTGGTATGGCAGTTGCTGGAGTTTCTTGCTTTGTATCCAAGGCTATGAACAAAATTTGCATCCTGGAAATAATAAAACATTTCAACTTACTGGCATTTCAAAATTAAATAAGCACACTTATAATAATTACATAAGTGTGATATATATATATATATATATATATGTACAGTTTATAAAAATAAGCATTACATAAAAATTGAATAATTAGGTAAGCAACATAAACTTACAGTTTCTTCCCTTTAGACATGTAATTTCATTTACAAAACTATCAGTCCAAATCACTAGGGGTTCTAAGTGTCTTACTTAAACCATGAACTAAATGATGTAGAACAATGTATCTATATCAATGTATCTATTTTTCACAGTTGATCTGAGTTGATATATTTTTTCTCAATATGTATTGTGAAATTAAAACAAACAATTACTGCTGAGTTTTTACTATGACCATATCAAGTTGATGATAAACTGACAAGACTATTGTGATGGTGTGGTCAGAATTAATTCTAAAACTTACAGAATAACACAATGCGGATACAGATAGATTGTAATACCCCAAGAAACTGGAAGTATTTGGTGATATTGTGTCTCCTAGAAATGACAGGGTATTTATACACATGATACCAAAAAAAAAGAGCTGTCTTATTTATATTTGAACAGTAGTAACATCAACAGAAATGCTAAAAACTAAAGTGTTGGTATCTCAGGGGCTTCCAACCTTGGACAGAGAACTCCTGACTACTAAGAGAAGAAGACTTCCCTAAGATGAAACCCTGAGTTGTTTACTTAATTACAGGACAGTAAAGCAAGATTAAATGTAGTCAACAGTTTTATATATATATATATATATATATATATATATATATGTGTGTGTGTGTGTGTGTATTCTATTAATATATTCATATATATTTGCTTTATTTTTATTTCTATTTAAATTTATATATTCATGTACATTTAAATACATAAAATACACAATATTATCATATATATATATATATGTGTGTGTGTGTGTGTGTGTGTGTTTGTGTGTGTGTGTGTGTATCACAATCATGATCATAACATTAAAAACTATTAATTTGGGTTGGGGGAAAATTAAGTGGAACAAACATGGGGAGGGTAAAGGATGGAAAGAGAAGGGGGAAATGATGTAATTATATTGTAACTAACATAAAAATATCTAGGAATGTTTTCAAGAAAACATTTAAGAAATAGTAAGTGAATAATTAAGAGTATTATTTAATGCCTATATATGATCAATTGATGATATGTATTACTTACTACAAATAATCATTGAATTTGTAAATACCAAAGATATAGGATGTCACCCATCTCTCACCCTGTGTTGGGCCATGTAATCATTATCTGCATTTTCACAGTGGAAAAATTTTATTCCCCAGTGCAGCTATACAGAACCAAATCCTGTAATACAACAGACAGGGTATCCCAAACAGTTTAACTCTTGTGACCTCATGTGAAGGAATCATATTTGTGTGATTCACTCTTTATAGCAGGGATACTGTGAAGTTGAAAGATTGTGAATGAATAGTAGTATAATGGTGATTATATTCCTAACAAATCTCTAGATATATTCTCAAGAATCCCAATTTTGTGTTGCAGTCATCTCTGTTTTCCCCACTTTGAGTGACTCTGATCAGACCCTGGGTCTCCACTAGGAAGAGAACATATTTCAATTCTAAACCATCTCTCCCTGTGTCATTAGAAATTTGTCAATGGAAATCTATAGACAGCCAGTCTCAACCCTTGGTGCTAACTAAACAGTTTTTTGTTGTTTCTTCTATACACACTGTCAGAATATTTCATTTCTATTTCCTCCACACTCTTATACTCCATATTTGCTAAGTGCAGGATAATCATGGAAATGAGATCATCCATACAAGATGAGGAATTCAGAGTTCGTCTCTAGCCTCAATTTTAAAACTTAATGTCATAAATTCAAGTTGAAAAATAGTCACTTTTTACAAAAATATAACAAATATTACAAAACATTTACTTAAGCAATTATTTAAAGCCATTGTAATTTTTACAGATCTTTGAGTTTTTATCAAATTCCCCATTCTCTCTATACCATTTTTTAATCTGTGGTAGCTTTTAAAAACCCTATGAAAGTTTTTTCCATGATATTTTCTGGCTTAATCCGTAGAATTTCTGAAGTGCTCATTAGAAAAGAAACCAGATGGAAATGAAGTACTTACAAACTCCTCAGACATTTGTGTGGTGAGGTTTGAGATGTGCTGAGCCATGAAAATAGCACTGTCAAGGAGTTCTTCAATGGGTATTTCATTGTATCCTTCCATGTCAAAGCACATGGGCATGGAATACACATTCTCCCACAGGAGAAGGGTTGACGCTAGCAGCACCTGAAGCATCCCTGTGATGAGGAGAAAAATCACATGCAGAAGATTCATTCAAAGTTGCAAGGGTTAACCTGCCTAGCAAGCTCTGTTCTGGAGGCTCTGAGCTGCATGGTTTGCTTCTGTATATCTGAAGTAGGGAATAACTTTTGTCCACTATAAAAATGCAGGTGCTATTTAAATTTCCTCCCATATATAGTTTGAGAGTTGGTTGATTTTCCACACTGTTGACTTGTTCTTGAAGTACTGTTTAACTTTATAAAAATTTGGAACTTATATTAATACTAATCCTTATTCTCCAGGAACTTATAATATTTTAAAGTAAATACCTAATGATAGAATTGTAACAATTGATGTCACATGGAGCATAGATATATTTCCATCATCTTTATTCCTGATGAGAATAAACACATGATTGCTGGATTATTGGTATTGAGGATGAAGAGAGTCTTCTCATACGTATGATGTCACAGGCTGCAGTTGCCAGATCACAATGATTTTCTTGTGCTTTGGCTATTTTACCAAACCATTTGATGTTTTTTCTCTAAACTTTACTCTAAAAGATCTGCGACTGTACTAGATCTTTTAAATTTTATCAAACTGTATTGGCTGTATGAGGTTGAAATGTGAAAATGATATCTCTACAGTCCTATCATGACTACCGAGAGAGTCAATACAACAACATCACAGACTTGTCATGTCATCTTGTCACATAGTGGACACCTGTGGTCTTTCACTATGCATCTGCGGAGCAAAGAATTCCATAAACCAAAATCTTGCCAGATAAGTTCATCCTCTTTAACTACAAGGAACAACACTGTTTTTCATTATCCTTGATCACATCATCACAGAAGCCCTAGGAGACTTCACATTATCTAGTTTTCCTGCTCTGTAAAACACTTACATTTAAATATTTTGAAATGATCAGTGATGATTTCATCAATTTGTTGGCTCAGGGATAGTCCTAAATAGTACTCCAGCATATCAATAGGTACAGTCTCAAGAAGATTGACTTTAATCCCAGCACTTGGGAGGCAGAGGCAAGCAGATTTTAGAGTCTGAGGCCAGCCTGGTCTACAAAGTAAGTTCCAGGACTCCCAGGGCTATACAAAGAAACCCTGTCTCAAGAAAAAAAAAAAAGATTGAAACATCTAACTGCCATGTTAATATCTCTCTTTTAAAAACTATACATTATATATATGTTATAATTAGAATATAAACATTCATATGTTTATTAAAAGGAAAGATTTAAAATTGTTCTAATGCAGTCTATGTTAATATATGCACTTCTTTAACATAGTTAGCAATCTTTAGACAGTTAACCCAAAGTGTTGGTAAAATTTCATAAACATTCCTGTTCATTTCAGCACTAATACCTGAAAAAACTAAGAAGAAAGAATGTCTAAATTGGGGATTATTTAAATAGTACTGCAAAAATAATGGGCATAAAAAGAAAACAAATAAACAAATAACAACAACAGATCATACATACTTCCTTCATCAAGAATTATTTTTTTAAAGAAAATACTTCTTTTATTTCTTTGGAATATTATATAATTATCTTATTTTCCCTTTCCTCTTAACTTTTGAGACACAATATACCCCTCCTTTCTCTATTTTTTTATTTTTTTGATCATATGCATATGTAATCATATGCATATGATTACAATTATATATATATATACCTAAATATAATCAGGTTAGTCTGTATAATTTTATTTGAATGTATGTTTTCATGGCTGATGATTTGGTATTGCATATTGTTGTGATCTTATTGTTCCTATTCTTTTGAACATGTCTGACAGTCCTAAAATATTTCTAAAACACAAAGTATATTTTACATTGACTCAATTTTCATACAATCATTCAGAAATGCAACGAACATTTATCCAACTTGAAGCTAGGTAAATGCTAGCATTTACGCCTGGAAAAATAGCTAACTACCAATATTCTAAATCTTTAAATAGTCCAAAAATATACACAGTACCCAATTTGATAAACAATATTTTAGCTACAGAATNAAAATAATAGATCATTTTATTATATTAATTAATTTTCCAAAATCATGATACAAATAAGAATTTTAGTCATTTCTATACAAACAATCACAGAAAACTGAGGAATACGAGAAGAGAAATAGTCTTCCCAAGAAGCTAAACACATTGATCAGTAATCCAATACCAAATTACCAGCCCTCAAACTTAAAATACAAGTTACTTAACAATATGTAAACTTAGCAGGTTATTTTTTAGTAATTTATATGCATTTACACATACATGTATGCATGAAAAGGGGGACCGCATATTTTAAGAAGAACAATGAGAGTTTATGAAAGGAACTGAAGAGAATAACAGGCAGAAAAGAATGTTCTAAATATAATCTCAAAAGTAAAAAGTTAATTTTATAGTGCATGTTTACATTATAAGGTAAATTAGCACAGCAGAGAACTCCATCTCCATTTCATAAAATAAATTTCTGGTTGCCATCAGTTAATTTTTCATGAATATATGATCTATACAAAGACAAGGTATTTGTTAACACAAGCCTGCTTCTCTTATTGCTATCATACTTAGCTTCAATTGAATTGGTTAAAGACACAAATCTTCTACTATTACCTACTAATGTCTTTATAACTGAACATTTTTTCAGGTTCATTGAAGTGATAAAATATATGTATTAGAAACCTAGAAACCAAGAGATCTAGGCTCCTACCTTATGGAGTTTAGACAATTGGATCAATGAACCTTGTGTTCTACATAACATATGTCTACATTTAGCAAGCTAGCCAGTTGAGTTGGATAATATCTTGTTTAAAAAAGGTGTTTGACAACATTTTCCCATTATATATCTATAAAATTACCCCTTCTACACTCATGTAAATTAAGACCCCATAAAATGTCTCTAGACATATTCATGTTTCTTTATCAGAGGGAGAATTCTTAATGAAAGTCATTGTCCCCAAAGACTACTGTACAATTACATTCTAAAAAGTTATCTGTTCTCTCATGCTTGGTGTCTGTATGTGAGGCATGAACAAGTGTCAATTCAGTACAGACATAGTACCAATGACAGCACTGAACATGTGTACTTCCCAAACCCATCCTGGTAAGAAAATGCATTGATAAATCTTACTTAGAGAAACATGAATGAAAGGACACTCACAGGAATGTGGTTGACTCAAAACTGGCTGCATCTCTGAGAAGTTGTTCACCAGTGTCCTTAGCAAATCTGGAAAGCTGTTTTCCCTAAATTCTATCTTAACTAAACGTTTATATCTTGTATATGGAGAGAGATCCAAAGGGCAAACAGCTGAAAGGCAGAGGGAAGCAACTAATGTCTAGGTGAGGGTGCCATTCTCTATGGCAATGAGTATTTATATCCTCTTTGGTGTTACCACACCCTATGTCTCCAAGTATTATTTTGTTTCTGGTCTTAGTATTTCTAGCATTCAAATTATTTTGAAAATCGTCTGTTCTGAGATGACTCATAGTCTTGTCTAGCAGGAGATGCATACTTATTACCCAATACTTTTTCCTTAGTTCATGGTCTTATGGTCTTTCTGTCACGTCTTCTGCAATGTTCCCTTAGTTTTCAAATATCATAAATACAGATGATTCTTTTCCAAAACTGGACCTCCTCACTGCTGTCATAGTTAATCATTCTTGGCATTTTAACTATTGATCATTTTTCCTAACCATCAACATTGTAAAGTGTTTCCCCAAAGCTGATGACAATTTAAGTAATATATAGAAGGAAAAATAAATGTATACAAGGCACATTGACAGGTATGCCATGTCTATTTACTAAAACTCTGATTATAGTATTATTGTTTGAGTCTATGTTTTCATCAGGCCCATAATTTTCATTCTGTTAGAATGTAAATCACAAGTTTTCTTTTGTCTGGTTGACCTTAAATCACATCAAAGAGCTGTTTCATTTCAACTATAGCTGCTATTCCACTATTTAACAACTTCACACACTTTTTAGGCTTGGTGATAACTTTATCATGTAGATCACTAGTTGCTGTGGTGATAGTCCTCCTATAAAAGCCTTTATGGTGCCTATTGACCTCATGGATGTAATTCAACATAATATGGGTTCTATATCACTATAAGACTAAATGTTTTTCATATCATGAACCCAGGGCACACAGTTTCTTAAGCAGTCAGCATTAGTTATAGTGTGCAATCAACAAGAGTATAAATACTATGCATTTTGGATGTTATATGCCCAGCTCCCTTACAGCTAACCATAGGAGAGAAACTGACAATAGACTTGGTAAGTTTGCACAGTAATCTTGTATCTTCAAACATAGCTTTTCCCATGCATGCTGGGTATCTTCTTGCAAGTTCTTTAACTTCTGCCTTTATTGTTCTTCCGATGCATTTCCAAAATGGTAAAACATGGAGAAGTCAGAATTATACAATGGAAATTTCACAGGTGATGGCTAGATGCTAGATGCACAGCAGTACAAAATGTCATCGGAATTCAACCTCTATGAGGATAATAAAAATGTTCTTAGGTTTTATTACAGTACAAAAAAAATGCCTCAAGCATGTACCAACTGTGTCCTCCAGAGAGTGCAAGTTTATTAGTTCAGCATAGATAAATTTGGTTGTCTGTTTTATTTAGCTCTTCATGAGCCTCTGTTTCCTCATACTGATATGTTCTATAAGCTGCCAATCTGACTAGGAGAAAACAGTAGAGTTGGTGCATATGCAGTAAGAAGCCAAAAGGATCACAGCTCATCACTCTCTCTCAAATCCAGTGTTCCTCTAGCTTCCTTATGGATTTTTAACATGTTCTGCATCTGTTTGTTGACTATTGACCAAGGCTGTATGTGAAAAGAGTCCTGAGAAAGATTGAGAAATTTTTATTTTATTTTATTGGTTATTTTATTTATTTACATTTCAAATGTTATCCCCCTTCCCAGTTAGTCTTTCTATCCCCTCCCCTGTGCCCCCTGCTTCTATGAGGGTGCTCTCCCACACACCCACCCCATTCCTGCCTCATGACCCTAGCATTCCCCTACTCTGGGTCATCAAGTCTCCACAGGTCCGAGGAGCTCCCCGCCAGGAGCCTAGTATAGCTGACGCTTGAGAGGCTGTGCCAGAGCCTAACCAATACAGATACTATTGCATGCATTCAACCATAGAATTAAACATGGGGACCCTAATAGAAGAGTTAGGGGGAAGACTGAAGGAGCTGAAGGGATTAGCAGCCCGACAGGAAGGACAACAATATCAACACACCCCCAAAGTTCCCAGGGACTAAACCACCAACCAAAGAATACACATGGAGGGAGTCATGGCTTCAGCAGCATATTTAGCAGAGAAGATTGAAATTTTTTAAATTTTAAATTTTAAACTTAACAACGACCCATTTCTCACCATTATATAAGACTGTCTTTTTTATTTTTTTATTTTCTTTATTTACATTTCAAATGCTATCACAAAAGTTCCCTATACCCCCCTCCCGCCCCTGCTCCCCTACCCACCCACTCCCACTATTTGGCCCTGGCCTTTCCCTATGCTGGGTCATATAAAGTTTGTAAGACCAAGGGGCCTCTCTTATGGTTTTCTTGTGTTTTGCAAAATGTATCTTGGGTATTCTAAGTTTCTGGGCTAATATCCACTTTATGTAAGACTGTCTTACTGTCCACCCATGAGCAAAACACAAATGCAGTACTAAGAATATGTCTGAAGCATTCATTTTCCAATACAACTATTTCAAGGGAGAAAACTTCACACCACAGTCTGATGTAGATATAAATATCCACACTAAGGGCTATAGAGATCCCAAAGCAAATCCTGTACCATTTGTCTTCTAGCAAGCCTCCATTTACCAGTTTACTTTTTCCAACTCATCTTCACCACCATAGTACTCGTGTGTGTGTGTGTGTGTGTGTGTGTGTGTGTGTGTGTGTGTGTGTGTGTGTGGTGTGTGTGTAATACATCTCCTATCCCATAACCATCTTCCTTTTATGAAGTTCTGATTTGAAAAAGATACATTCTTAACACAAACTGTATGCCCCCAAACTTTGGGAACCAGGTAGTCATTGTCAATTTCAATGTCTTTAAAAGACACGTAGGAGTGAGAATTCTAAATTTGAGATGGACAAGGAAATAAGGTTTTCCTATCTATCTTTAAGTGGAAGAATGCTGAAACATTCAAGATATATGTAGATCATTTATCCCACCCACATTGTGTCTGTAGTAGTCAAGAAAGACAATCTGCCACCCATCAGGTCACAGGAAGGGGCCAGTTAGTGTGACTCATAATCACTCTAAAAAAATGTGTATTCTGTTTATAAATTGAAGGATGGCCCTAGGTAGGAATTAAAGAACACTTCCCCCTACCAGTTTAGTCAGAAGGTACAGAAAAGAATCCCATTTACTTTAACAATTTATTTTCTAGCTTGAGTGGAAATCATAGAAACTCATTTTTTGGACTCATGGATCAACCTGCCAGTGAATAGTTTGGGTCTAGTCAAGATCTGAGAAAAACTCATAATCAACTGGTTTATATGATTTGAATGCAGGGTTTTTTTTCCTGGTAATCTGAAGAGGAGAAGGACCTGACATTTGCATATAAATATGTATTGGTAAGCTGGTGAAATAAAATATGTGTAGGCTTTTGATTTTGACTTGATTATTATTACTTATTAATATTTAGAATGTGTGTGTTTGTGTGTGTGTGTGTGTGTGTGTGTGTGTGTGTATTTGTGTGTGCTATGCATATGCATGTGCCCATGAAGGCTATAGGTAACATTTAAGTGTCCTTACTACTAGTCTCCACCTTCTTTAAGGCAGGTGTCTAAGTGAACCCATTTCCATTAGGTTGGATGTACAGATCAGTCACTATGATCAGACCCATCACACCCTAAGTATTGGGTTTACAAGCCGATACTACAATGCCTGCCTTATATGCTAAGATCAGAAACTGAACTCAGGCCATACTGTTTTTAAAATGAGTATTTCACCCACTGTTCCATCTCTGCAGACCTTAACTGAGCTACAATTAAAAAACAAAAACACTTTCCTTTATATAATCAAATTTTGATATATTTTTGAGCATGCCTACTGAAATATTTGTCAGTGGAGGATTGTCACATCCATTGAGTATTATTATGTGTTGCAATAGCTATTTGGACAAAATACATTGCTGGGCTGACCAATCTTTGAGGTTTAATGATCTCCAATAGCAACAGTATTGTTCATTGGCCTTTCAGTCACTATCAATACTTTAGGAAAGAAGAGAGGTGGTATGGAGGGATAGAAGAAAAAAGGAACAGGGAGGAATAATAGATAGGAGTATACCAAAGGACTATGACAAGGGGTGGCAAACACTAATTGCCTTTGGAAAATGATACAGAGACCTACCACTGTAAAAACTTCCTAAAATAATAAAATACATAAACATATACACTAGTAAAAGGGGACTGGCCAGGTGTCATGAGGCAAGTCTTCAGTCCTAACACTCAGGAAAGTCAGAATGCAATAGCTGCAGTTGGGAGGACTGGGGATTTCCCAGTGGTCCACTGCACAAATAACTGGTTCCTAACTTTAGAAAGAATACTGTGTTTATGGTATAGCACACTAGAAGAGAACTTGTACTTCCTGACATTAGATGTGAAGATGTGAAGACAAGTGGAGGTTTGTATTCATAACCTAGACCCAAATTTACGTTTTCTTTTTAAAAATTATTTTATTATATATTTTCTTCACTTACATTTCAAATGCTATCCCAAAAGTCCCCTATACCCTCCTCCTGCCCTGCACCCTTACCCACTCACTCCCACTTCTTGGCCCTGGTGTTCCCCTGTATAGGGCACATAAAGTTTGTAAGATCAAGGGGCCTCTCTTCCCAATGATAGCCCAACGAGGCTATCTTCTGCTACATATGCAGCTAAAGACACGAGCTCTGGGGGTAAAGATTCGTTCATATTGTTGCTCCACCTATAGGATTGCAGACCCCTTCCACACCTTGGGTAATTTCTCTAGCTCCTCCATTGGGGGCCCTGTTTTCTATCCTATAGTCTGATTCATAACTACATCATCAAACCAAATTTTTCTGGCCTACAGGCAACCTTGGAAGGATAAAATCGAGAGACTTGAAGATGAGCAAGCTTGACTTTATCCTAAGTGTGGAAAATGATTCCCTTCTCAAAGAGTACATCGTGTACAGTTCTGTACTAACCATAGGAATTCTGCATGAGAGTGTTTCGTGGAGCATCTGTACCTTTTGGAAACTTTTGCCCAAGGATGAGAAATATTAGGTAATCATTGTTTTTCCCAGAATTTTGTCTGTTGGGAGGAAGTTGCTCAGCTCCAGGAACTTTCAGAAAATATTCATTGCACTTAATCAGCTCCTTTACAAACCAAAAGCCACAAGAATATACTGACTGTGGCATGTGTGACCCTCATTTAACAAAGCATCAGCTACAGCAAACAGACATGCTCATGAAAAAATTGGTTATAATTTATGAAAAGCAAGTATTGACATCCATTCTATACTGTAGCTTTTGCTTATAGCAGTGGTTCCCAAGTTGTGCATTATGACCCCTTTGAAGGTCAAGCAATCCTTTAATAGGGGTTATCTAAGACCTCTGGAAATCATAGATATTTACATTACAATTCATAACAGTAGAAAACTTATGGTTATAAAAATAATTTTATGGTTGGGAATCACAACATGAAGAACTGTATTAAATGTTCACAACGTTAGGCAGGTAGAGAAGCACTGCTTTAAAGAAAAACACTGTTATGAAAATGGGATTGGTGAAGACCTTTTCCAATCTTTTGGTGGCCTTTTTGTCTTATTGACAGTGTCCTTTGCCTTACAGAAGCTTTGCAATTTTATGAGGTCTCAAATATCGATTTTTGATCTTATATCACAAGCCATTGGTGTTCTGTTCAGGAACTTTTGCCCTGTGCCTATCTGTTTGAGGCTTTTCCCCACTTTCTCATCTATAAGTCTCAGTGTATCTTGTTTTATGTGAGGGCCATTGATCCATTTGGACTTGAGCTTTGTACAAGGAGATAAGAATGGATTGATTTGCATTCTTCTACATGCTAACCACCAGTTGAGACAACCCCATTTGTTGAAAATGTTTTTTTTTTTTTCACTGTATGGTTTAGCTCCTTGTCAAAGATCAAGTGACCATAGGTGTGTGGGTTCATTTCTGTGTATTCAATTCTATTCCATTGATCTACCTGCCTGGCATTGTACCAATACCATGCCATTTTTTCTCACAATTGCTTTGTACTACAGCTTGAGGTCAGGCATGGTGATTCTCCCAGAAGTTCTTTTATTGTTTAGAATAGTTTTCACTGTCTTGGGTTTTATGTTATTCCAGATGAATTTTGAAATTGTTCTTTCCAAATATATAAAAACTTGAGTCAACATTTTGATGGGGATTACATTGACTAGGTAGATAACTTTTGGCAAGATAGCCATTTTTACTATATTAATCCTGACAATCCATGAATGGGAAATCTTTCCACCTTCTGAGATCTTCTTTGATTTCTTTCTTCAGAGACTTGAAGTTCTTATACAGAGCTTTCACTTGCTTAGTTATATTCACACCAAAATATGTTATATTATTTGTGACTATTGTGTTCTTTCCCTAATTTCTTTCTTAGCCTTTGTGTAGAGGAAGGCCACTGATTTGTTTGAATTAATTTTATATTCAGCCACTTTGCTGAAGATGTTTATCAGTTTTAGGAGTAGAATTTTTGGGGTCTTTAAATTATACGATAATATCATCTGCAAATAGTGTTATTTTGATTTCTTTCTTTCTAATTTGTATCCCTTTGATCTCCTTTTGTTGTCTAATTACTCTGGCTAGTATTTCAAGCACTATATTGAATACGTAGGGAGAGAGTAGGGCTGATATCCAATATATACAAAGAACTCAAGAAGTTAGACACCAGAGAAATGAACTACCCTATTAAAAATGGGGTATAGAGCTAAACAAATAATTCTCAACTGAGGAATACTGAATGGCTGAGAAGCACCTAAAAATGTTCAACATCCTTAGTCATCAGGGAAATGCAAATCAAAACAACCATGAGATTCCACCTCATACCAGTCAGAATGGCTAAGATAAAAAACACAGGTGACAGCAGATACTGGCAAGGATGTGGATAAAGAGGAACACTCCTCCATTGCTCATGGGATTGCAAGCTGGTACAACCACTTTGGAAATCAGTTTGGTGGTTTCTCAGAAAATTAGACATAGTACTACCTGAGAATCAAACTATACTACTCCTGGGCATATACCCAAATATTGCTCCAACATGTAATAAGGACACATTCTCCACTATGTTCATAACAGCCATATTTATAACATCCAGAAGCTGGAAAGAACCCAGATGTCCCTCTACAGATGAATGGATACAGAAAATGTGGTACATTTAAACAATGGAGTACTACTCAGCTATTAAAAATGATGAATTTATTAAATTCATAGACAAATTGATGGATATGGAGTGTATTATCCTGAGTGAGTTAACCCAGTCACAAAAAATTCACATGATATGTATTCACAGGTAAGAGGATATTAGCCCAAAAACCCAGAAGCTCAGAATACCCAAGATACAATTCACAAACCACATGAAACTCAAGAAGAATGAAGAAAGTAGTGTGGATACTTCTATCCATCTTAGAAGGAGGGAACAAAACACCCCGGAAGGAGCTACAGAGACAAACTTTGGAGTAGAGACTGAAGAAATGACCATCTAGAGACTGACGCACCTGTGGATCCATCCCATTTACAATCACCAAACCCAGACACTGTTGTGGACGCCAAGTGCTTCCTGACAGGAGCCTGATATAGCTGTCTCCTGAGAGGCTCTGCCAGTCCCTCACAAATACAGAGGTGGATGCTCTCAGCCATCCATTGGACAGACCATAGGATTCTTCAATAAAGGAGCTAGAGAAAGGAGCCAAGCAGCTAAAGGGGTTTGTAACCCCATAAGAGGAACAACACTATGAACTATCCAGTACCCCCAGAGCTCCCAGGGACTAAACCACCAACCAAGAACACACATGGTGGGACTCATGGCTCCAACTGCATATGCAGCGGAGGATGGCCTAGTCAGACATCAATGGTAGGAGAGGGCCTTTGTCCTATGAAGGCTGTATGCCCCAGTGTGGGGGAATGCCATGGCCAGGAAGTGGGAGTGGATTGTTTGGTGAGCAGGGAGAGAGGAGGGGAAGGGGAGGGGAGGGGGAGAGGGTGTTTTAGATGGGAAACCAGGAAAGGGGATAACATTTGAAATGTAAATAAAAAAAATATCCAATAAAATAAAATAAAATAAAATAGAAAATGGTAGCTTTTCAAGATATTTTAAACACTCATGAGGATTTTGTTTAGCATCCACATGGAAGAAAAATCAGATACAATTCTACACTTTCATGAAAGAGGTAGCAGTAGGGCATAGGAGAGTGTGCTGACCATTTCCATAGGTGTCATTATATAAAGCTTACCTCTATAAGTATTATTAATAACTTAGTAAGTCATCTGAAAAAATAACAGAGCTTACCAGCTAAACACAACTGTTAAAGAATGGCATGGCGGGGGGAGCACTCCAAAGATTTATAAGTTTATTGAGTGAAATGTCACTGCCTGTCATGTGTTATCTCACTATGATTTAGAAGACAGCAGGGTCTCAAGGCTGCTTATACTCAGGCTCTTGAGGCTGCAATTGGACACATGAAGAAAGCAACTGACAGGAATCGGTTGTGAAGGTATTTCCTCATCTCATTCCATGGCATGAAAAAAAAAAAATCAGACCAGGTTTGAACTGCAATCTTCTCTCTGCAATTTGTTGCACAGTTTCAAAGACACTAAGAGTTCTGCTTAGTGTCTTTGGAGAACTGACACCAAGGAGAGTACTCACTTATCCTGTAGCCAGAAGCAAGCACGGCACAGCATGTCCAACAAAACAACTGTGATTCAACAATTAAGATTACTAGAGTAATGGTCAGTTAAACTCCTGCGACAATTTGACTGGTGATGTGAGATATTGGCACAACATTGAGTATAAAAGCACACACATAACTTGCCCTCTCAAAAAGACCTGAAATTTATAAGCCTTTACCAAATACTACAAGACCATGAGGAAGGCTAAGATGTGATAAGTACAAAGTCTATACCTAGTCTGATGTGATCATCAAAGACCATGTAGCCAACTTGACTTTGGAGATCTCTAAAAGGACGTGGATACTAACTATACCATTCACATAGAATACACACACAGATATGGCACTTTTATGGTAATGGTAATGACACTGCTAACATTTCCAGAAGCAATAAAGTCCTGGGAACCATAACTGGGGTTTGAACCATTACTTCTTTCCCATTACAGCAGTGAGTGGCTTTGGGACAAATTGCTAGAGTATATAGGAAATAGAAAGTTAACTGGGATCAGGACTCTATTCCAATACCCTTCTGCAGTGGTCCATGTGCTATGGTGGAACTATTATGAGATACAACTGTCACTAAGTCAAAAAGGATCTGTAAGTAACCTCTCACTCATGTCCTCATGAGTAAATCTAATCAGTGTGGATGTGCTGAAGTTAGTAGAAATTCTTTTGTTAGATTCCTGTCTTGGACCTCTTGCATTAGCCATCATTTGTATTTGTTGCAGCAACAATACCAGGCTCAGGAAACATTTTGGAGTCTAGGAATCAGACACTCTTTACAGTGGTTCATAAACACAGGGCTGGTTTTCTTTATGTCAAAAGTCACACCTAGTTAGTATCCCTCATTTAATTTGAATTGATGGAAGATCTGTGATCATTAAAATCAGATGTAGTATCTCAGGATTGAATTCTCAGTGCTGCAAGGGGAGAGAAATATGGGGTCCTTGAGCCTGATTGACTAGCCAGGATAATATACTTAGGGATTACCAGGAAAGTGAGATTTCATCTCACTAACTGTAAAATAAAAGTATGGCTTATATTTAACTAATTACCTCAAGAGTTGTGCTCTGCCTTATATACATGCTTATACAATGACAACGTTCACATAAGCACATACACTCTTAATTACAAAAGAAAAAAGGCATATCTAGGGGTTAGAACCCATGGACATTGCTTAAAAATCTTCACTTACCATAACAATTTCTAGGAAACATATATA
>NC_034605.1:30993126-30994126 GCF_900095145.1 Mus pahari | reverse complement strand
TTATCTATCTTGTTGATTTTCTCAAAGAACCAACTCCTGGTTCGGTTGATTCTTTGAATAGTTCCTTTTGTTTCCACTTGGTTGATTTCAGCCCTAAATTTGATAATTTCCTGCAATCTACTCCTCTTGGGTGAATTTGCTTCCTTTTGTTCAAGAGCTTCTAGGTGTGCTGTCAGACTGCTAGTGTATTCTCTCTCTAGTTTCTTTTTGGAGGCACTCAGAGGTATGAGTTTTCCTCTTAGGACTGCTTTCATTGTGCCCCATATGTTTGGGTATGTTGTGGCTTCATTCTCATTAAACTCTCAAAAGTCTTTAATTTCTTTCTTTATTTCTTCCTTAACCAAGGTACTGTTGAGTAGAGTGTTAAAAATAAAAGTCGAGATAGAATGGAGTTAGATCATTAAAGGCATTAAATCCCAATGTTTCAAAATATTTATATTCAACCTTACAAAACAGACAAAATATTTAACTATATAATTAGAAAACTCAAACAAATCAGTGGCNTTTCTCTACACAAAGGATAAACAGGATGAGAAATAAATTAGGGAAACAACACCCTTCACAATAGTCACAAAAATATATAATTCCTTGGTGTGACTCTAACTAAGGAAGTGAAAGATCTGTATGACAAGAACTCCAAGTCTCTGAGAAATAAATTGAAGATCTCAGAAGATGGAAAGATCTCCCATGCTCATGGATTGGCAGGATTAATATAGTAAAAATGGCTATGCTGCCAAAAGCAATCTACAGATTCAGTGCAATCCCCATCAAAATTCCAACTCAATTCTTCACTGAGTTAGAAATGACAATTTGCAAATTCTTCTGGAATAACAAAAAACCTAGGATAGCAAAAACTATTCTCAACAATAAAAGAACCTCTGGGGGAATCACCATGCCTNGCTTCAAGCTGTACTACAGAGCAATTGTGATAAAAACTGCATGGTACTGGTATAGCGACAGACAGGTAGATCAATGGAACAGAATTGAAGACCCAGAAATG
>NC_034605.1:30984977-30992521 GCF_900095145.1 Mus pahari | reverse complement strand
AAGACAAAAAGGCCACCAACAGATTGGGAAAGAATTTTTACCAATCCTAAATCTGATAGGGGACTAATATCCAATATATACAAAGAGCTCAAGAAGCTGAACTCCAGAAATTCAAATAACCCCATTAAAAATGGGGTACAGAGCTAAACAAAGAATTCTCAACTAAGGAAACTTACATTTTCTTGATAGAATGGATCTACTAATACTAGAAATCTCTTGCTTTGGTTCTAATAAGTTCCGTCATCTGCACTCACAGGTACCACATTTTTAAAAGAGTTGGAGTTTACTTTTTAAGGAGAATTCCACTGAGCCAAGAAATGCACAAAATGTAATGATTAAATGGAGATTTGAAGGTTTGTATCACATTCAACCTTCTCAGTGACAGAAAACAGATATGTATGCTTAGGGGTTGTCGTGAAGAACATAGTAGCATTGTAAGACGTTGAAGTCATTGTCCACCTTACCTGTATTCCTCTCAGCTCAGACAGTGGCACAGAGTAAAATGAAGAAAATAGCAAGTATCTTTGTCAGATAACTACAAATCTGACCATCCAGACTAGAATATGTAGTTATTCATTTTCTACAGCTCAGGAATGAACATGAATCTAGAAAGGACACAAATTATTTACATTAATAATATTATTTGGTCTCTGTTCCTTCTTGGGTATGTGTATAGAAATTTGTAAATGTGGGTTTTTGAAAATATATGAGTGCGTGCACATGAATCTCAAAAATCAGAGAACTATAATGTTCAGGCCTCAATAGGTAAGTTCTACCATTCTCTTTTTTTATTCTCTAGAGACATCTCTTATTTTATCCAAGTCTCATCGAGTATCTTTGTGTTCCTAATTTCCTAGGATTTAGATACTAAAGAGAATTCACCACACCTTTATTTTATGTGGGATCAAATTAGATCCTCATGCTGGCAAAGAAGGCATTTTCACCCTAATCTGTTTCCTTAGGCTCATTCTTTAAAACTTATAAATGTTAAATTATGTTAAAGAGAAAATGTATAAGTATAGAGCTTGATTGGAAATCATGGGTTTATCATGTATATTACTCATGGTATCATTAAGAGATTAGCAGTCTAAAACTGAACTAGAGACAGAAAATACATAATTTCTATTGTACTTTGGACTCAGAAAGTTATATCCATAAGTATTTAACTGAATTATTGAGAATCTGGAAGATATCTTGAATTGTAGCCATTATTTGACAAAAGAACTATAAAGAAGCTAGTGTGTTCTCAGCCCATTACCTAGCACATCATTCATATTTATATGTTTGATGATAAAATTCTTACATTATTCTATCTTTAAATTCTCCATATGATCTATTTTTCCAACTCCATAGATATTATGAGCATTTCCATAACTTTTTAAGGTTTAGAAGATCAAGGCATGAGTTTGGTATGAATATACATCCTGCACCTGAAAGCTACTCTCTGAGTTACAATGAGGAGCAGCTATTTCCTACTGAAATTACTTGTGTGAGGGTTTCCGTAAAGATCCTTGGTGATAGTATTTAAAAGCAGCAAGTTTGTTATGCACAGAGCTGTGAAATGGATGCTTAATTTGCACTATTGCAAATGTATAAGAAAATTTACTTTACATCTAGAAATTACCTGTACTGGTTAGTTTTGTGTCAACTTGACACAGCTGGAGTTATCACAGAAAAAGGAGCTTCAGTTGAGAAAATGCCTCCATGAGATCCAGCTGTAAGGCATTTTCTCAATTAGTGATCAAGGGGGGAGGTCCCTTGTGGGTGGTGCTATCTCTGGGCTGGTAGTCTTGGTTCTATAAGAGAGCAGGCTGAGCAAGCCAGGGGAGGCAAGCCAGTAAGGAACATCCCTCCATGGCCTCTGCATCAGCTCCTGCTTTCCTACCTGCTTGAGTTCCAGTCCTGCATCCTTTGGTGATCAACAGCAGTATGGAAATGTAAGCCAAATAAACCCTTTCCTCCCCAACTTGCTTCTTGGTCATGATGTTGTGCAGGAATAGAAACCCTGACTAAGACATTACCTTTTTTTTTGCAGGAAATAGGCAGAAAAATGTGAGGAATGAGTAAGTTTACCCTGCTATGGATGGTCATTAGTCCCACCAGAAGCTATAAAATTCTTTGCTAAAACTCATGTGTTCTCACAGCATAGTATCAGATGCATCTGAAAAAGCAGACAGTGCAGGCAACATGTGTTTCTGAGGTACTTCACAGGCTTGGAAAATACTCATGGTCACTTCCAGAAGGTCTTCCAAATAAACAGTCTTGAAGAATATCTCATTAAAATGAGCAAAACTCAACAGGGTATATACATGTGATGATTGCATAAAGATGGTGAGCCCTAGTATCGATTTGTTATTATCAAGCATATAGAAAGTCTATTTGGTATGTGATGTGCTCTGCAGAAATGTCAATTTTCTCTTAGAAAATTGGAATATGCTAAAAATATAATAATTAACCCTAAATGATTTCCTGTTTAATGTCATACTGGTCTTGATTTGTTTTCAATAAACGTGCTACAATCTGAACTCTAGGCAAGAATATTCTATTTCATTGCTTCCATTGAGAAACCAAGTATTAGGAATATTAAGTGTTCACAGGACTTTACTGAGATAGAATAGATGTTATCCAAGTGTGTGGTCAGTGGCTCAAAGCACTTTCACACAAATGAACCAATTGCTCACTCATATTAACTTGTGCTTTATATACAACTGTCCAATATTAAAATATAAATGCAATGAGGAAACGGATACATTCAGGATCATAGTTCTCTCAGTATAAATGATTTCTCCATCTTACCTCTATCTCAGCAACTTACTTTTGAGAGGTATTGGAGAAGAGCGCATGGCTCAGTGTTGCTTTTAATGCCAAGATCAGTGAGAAAAACAATGAGATTTTGCTCTTAGTCTGTGATCAGTGCCAGAAAAAGATAATTGTCATCTTAGATTTACATTGATTTTTGCCATGTTTGTTAGTTACTCTATTGGTAATTAAACAGAAGTTCCAATGAAATCTCATGGACATTTCACAGGAAACATGCAAAGCATGTGAAGAAAAAAAAGCAGGCACATGGTGATAGCAACATCCACTCCCTGAATCTTTTCTGCCAGTGGATTAAGATTGAAGGCTTGAGGTGGATAAATCTCAGATTCATATTCTATTTAGGATTTATGTGATACAATCTCTAAATAAGCTTTTGAAGTCTCAGTTTCTTATGATTCTAGTAACGCCATATATTACAGATCTTGTAAGGATTAAATGAATTGGTACCAATGGACTACTCTATGACAGTTCTAGATCAGTACGTTTGAGCAAGTGCACACTCTTCTTTCAAAGCTTCTTCTTCATTTGTCATTATTATAATCACCCTTTATTCAGGACAAGAGTTTGTGTGTAGGTTACACATTCTAGTAATAAACATGAAGGGGAAATAAATAAATTATATAATTATATATATATATATATATATGATTGATGTGCACACATAAGATGCGTAAGATGTTTTGTGTAAGTGGTATTTAGATTGTTTATGAAAGAGACCGAATAGATAACAAGAATTTTACATTATAAGTGATGAACTATACAGTCCTCATCATAGTACAAGTTATCGCCAGGAACAAGGTCAGGTAGAGAAAAGAGGTCTCACTTCACTCATTTTGCTTGAGATGTAAGACAAGGTATTACAGTCATGGAGGACTTATCCACATATATAGTAAAGTCAAACAAGAGTGTCCAATACAGATTAAAGCATTTCAAGGATGTTAAGAATGCTGCCAATGAAAGTATCCATCTAAAACAATTTATGACCTTGCTGTCTTGTGGTCAAACTTTGTATTAGAGTGTAAATTATCAGCTGTATGGTTTGATTGTCTCTGCCTGTGGGATTCTCCTCTCTTGTACCTGAGATTAACACTGCAGTATTCCCAGAACAACTAGCTTGTGCATCACTTCTCTTGTCTTTGTAAAAACAGGGAAGCAAACCTGCTTGTGCCCGATGGACTTCTTCACTACTTTCTGAAATAGTCCTGGAGGCAGCGTGACAGGTGCTTTATCAGAGTTTGTGTCAAAGTTATCCTACTATACTTCAAAAGCTGGACAGATTTAAATAATTCATTTCTTGGGGTGGTATATTGAATTAATAGATATATGACCATATTAGTCATGCATTTTGTAGGTGTAATTTTTTGCAGATGATGTCTAGATAGAAATTCAAAAGGAGAAATTAAGCAAAGACTGCCTAATTTTTCTTCTCATTAGATGATCAATCTAATTTTCTACCATCCAAAATTCTTCCCTTCTTTATTATTCTCTTGCTTCCCACCTTTCCTTAATGATATTTTTTCAAAACAAAACACTATAAAACACATACACACTCAAAACAAGAATTGAAGCATTTCTTTTTCTAGATGTGCAATGAGTACTATACCATAATTGATGCATGTCCATAGTTACAAATAGTTGGTTCTGAGGCGACTGGGTAATTTATTTTCTTTAACTAGATGTTATAAAATAAAATATTTATTGTGTAGTACAGTGGTCTCAAACCTCCTAATGCTATGACCATTCAATATATTTCCTCTTGTTGAAGTTACCCACATCTATAAAATTAATTCTGATGCTACCTTATCAGTGCTATCTACTGTTTTGCATTGTGATGTTTATATCTGACATACAGGATATTTGTCTGATATGCAATCTCTGTGCAAAGATGGTTCAAACTCCACAAAGGGTTTCAAAGCAAAAGTTCAAAATCACTGCCCTAGAGTCTCCAAAACAATAAAAGACTATTGGAATTGTTGCTAGCTGTCTTCATGAAATAAGACATTATTCCTTAAGATGTTCCATACTTTGGTTATGCTACCTGAAGAAATAATTCTAAGGCAATGCACAAAGTGTTTCCTCCTAGTGGTCTAACTCTTATATCATTGGAATATGCTAATGTATATATATAAAAGATTTATTAAAGATAAATATTTATGTGTTCTGATCTCTGTTTTCCTCCCCTAAGTCTTCCTAGATCCTCCTCATATCCCCACTCACAAAAATCCACACCATTTAGTTCTCTGTAATGTTAGAAGAAAAGGAGTCCTAGCATAGCATTATGAAATGAAAAATCTTGCAAAGACATCATTAAGTTCATTTTGTTTTATCCATCTACTGTTGGGCATGTTGTCTGCCTTGAGTGTGGTTTGTAAATCCAATGAGACTCCATTGGAGAAGACTCATTTTCTTTTATGAGCAGTTATCAACTGAAAATAGTTTGAAGATGAGGAATGGGGTCTTGTGTCTACTTTCCCTTTTAGTCCTGGGAGTCTGGGAAGCTGATCTGACTTAGACCTGTTCATGATGCCATGTGAGTCTCCATGGATTAGTATTTACATCAGCCTTGGTCTGTCCTGAAATCCTAATTTCCTTGATGTCTGCTATAGTGGCTGGCTCCTACAATATTTCTACCTTCTTTTTTCAAAGTTCTACATGCCTGTGGGGTATCAAGGGAATGTGGATTTGATGAGAGATGGCTCAGTGGCAAAGTACGGTTGTTCTTGCAAAATATCCAGTATCCTTTCCCAGCAACAAAATGATGACTTACAGCCATCCATAACTACAGTACCAGAGGATCCAGTACCATCTTCTGACCACCACAGGCATTAAGCACAAATGTGGTTCATAGATATATCTGTGATACATGTAAACCAAAGCCCATACATGTAAACTAAAATAAATAAAACTTAAAAATGGATTTCTTAACAGTTGTAGTGACAGCCCGACAGGAGGAAATTCATAGCTGTTATTGGTAGCTTAGATAAAACCTGTGAAGAGGATATTCACTGGACTAGACAAAGAAAAAAATTGTTATAGCCTTAGTAAATGAGAATGATATGGAAGCTAAAGTGCTTATTAACATATTTATTTATAGGATTAGATTATTACTGACTGCATCCAAATACATTTGAATGACATATATTATTACTGGGGGTGGGGCTGTGGTTTCTTGTTTCCTGTCTCTTTTTTTCACTAATGATTATATAATGATTATATATATCACTTATATATATTTCACACATATGCAAATACATATATATATATAAAATCATAAAACAACAGTCATGCTCTACAAACAAGTATAAATAAGAATATATTAGGACTCAATATGCCCACTGAAGTTAGAGGACCATTGACAATTAATACATTATCTCCTCTAAGGCAGAGTACCCATTGTGAAGTAAAAGGTAGAAATAATATGAGCTGAAGGAAAGAGTAGAGTATTGTGTATATGTTTCCTCTGAGGGAAACATCATTTGATATAAAACATAAAGGTAAAGAAGAACAACATAATACTACACAGTAGGCTGTTTATATGAAGGTAAAACAACAGACTGTTCTCAGGAGAGGTGGAACTCTCCATTATGCACAAATGCTTCATATGAAGAAATGAACTCAAAGTAGTTTTGTGAAAACAACAATACTAAACAATCACTAGCTTGCTCTCTTCTTAAGAGTTCATGAAAAGTTAGACTGTGGAATATCACACTCTCTTTGGCCAAGCTGCAAAGAGGCAGCAGAGGTACATTTAGTATCAAGTAAGAAGCAAGAGACCATACAAGCAATCTGATGGAAGAAGGAAATGGTCCATTGTCTACAAGTAGCTGAGACCAGCTAAACTCCCATGCAAAACCAACTGTGGCTCACCAGCATAAAGAGGTTCAGACCAATTGAAACCCTTGATAAGGACGTGCTCCAGGCTGTCCAGCTCCCTGCGGGCTGTGCAGTATGGTTGTGGCTTTGAGATGTTGTGTCACTTTCACCTCTGAGTGGTTGACTTTGGTGATGGGTCCTTCATGCCATCATTTCTGGGCCTTTAATTAACCCGTGAACCAAATTTATACAAATAACAACAAGAAAAGAATTCATTCATCAAGTTGAAATTTCTGGCATTTGTATTTTGCTTGGCTTTTAATGGTATCTGTATTGCTTTGACTTTCTTACAAGGGAGAGTAGATAAGTGTCTCAACATAAAAATTCTGCCTCATAGCCGGGCGTGGTGGCGCACGCCTTTAATTCTAGCACTTGGGAGGCAGAGGCAGGTGGATTTCTGAGTTCGAGGCCAGCCTGGTCTACAAAGTAAGTTCCAGGACAGCCAGGGCTACACAGAGAAACCCTGCCTCAAAAAATCAAAAAAAAAAAATTCTGTCCCACAACATTGACAACAGTATGTCATTGCATGTCCTTGTGTGTACAAGTATGTATATGCTTATATACTCATTCTTTTTTTATTTATTATTATTTTCTTTATTTACATTTCAAATGCTATCCCGAAAGTTCCCTATACCTCCCCCACTCCTTCTCCCCTACCCACCCACTCCCACTACTTGGCCCTGGCCTTCCAATGTGCTGGGTCATATAAAGTTTATAAGACCAAGGGGCCTCTCTTCCCAATGATGGCCGATTAGGCCATCTTCAGCTACATATGCAGCTAGAGACTCAACACAGGGGGTATTGGTTAGTTCATATTGTTGTTGCACCTACAGGGTTGCACCCCCTACAAC
>NC_034605.1:30980561-30982338 GCF_900095145.1 Mus pahari | reverse complement strand
TTGCGAGGATTTTATTGAGTATTTTTGCATCGATATTCATAAGGGAAATTGGTCTGAAGTTCTCTTTCTTTGTTGGATCTTTGTGTGGTTTAGGGATCAGAGTAATTTGCTTCATAGAATGAATTGGGTATAATACCTTCTGTTTCTATTTTATTATACACCTATTCTTGTAGAAGTCAGAGAACAGCATGAAAAAACAATTCTCCCTTTCCAATATGGAGGTCTCAGGGATCATACTCTACTTGTCATGATAAGAAGCAAACATCTTTACCTGATGAGCCATATTGCAACCCTCACAAGTATGTTTTTAAACCATTGTGTTAACTGAGCTCCTCACTGAAACACATGCCTTGCATTTAATGTAGAAACCTGTCCTGTTTGAGCTCACATTTGCTTCCTTCGCATGATGAGGCAGGCAAGTAGGAACCCATTTGCTAAAATATCTCATCATTTCATTTGTTTATACATCACTATCTAAATCATTTTATTTTTTTCTTCATGTCTCTAGAGTAAAATTTAACTTTGCTTTTTTTCTGATTTCTTCTTATAAGAAGCATATCTACTGTCTATGACATCTTTCTCTAGTGATATATCATTTTGGGGAACTTAAAAAGCTTTTCAATTTCAGCAGTCTTTAATAAGAGATATTATTTTATATGGGAGTTTCTAAAACTTCTAAATTAGTGACAACCTGAAGGACTAAGTAAGGCATAGGTAGACGGAGAAAAGAATGACAGGAAGAGACAGACCTTCTGTGGTCCTTAAATGAACTCACAAGTCCCTATCCAGTGTGCCAACTTTCTCAGTCTTAAAGTTCAAATGACCATGCAATAATACCACTGGCTCAATTTAAGCATTCATCATAAGGGTCTATTAAGGCTTTACAGATCAAATTATGGAAAGGAAAATTGTATAGTGGAAAAACTTAAAGGGATCACTGATTGAGGTTCGTGCTATAAATGAATGGATTGCTATTTTTCTTATTTCAAATTGTTCACGAAAAGTGTTAAAGAAGATGAATGAACTGCAACTTGTTAATGCTGGTCAATATAAATTCTTCTGTCGTAGCATACATTTGACTGAAAACATTTGATGATATTCTTTTTTTTTAACTTGTATGAGTTATTAATGTAATAAATAATATGGATAAATTGACCAAAATATGAACTTAACAATATTTGTAAAGAAAATGCTCTTTCTACTACATATTTTTCAATATAGTTCATTTCACATATAAAATAGTTAAATAATTATGCATGTAGCTTAGGAAAAAGCGTTCTTGAACCTGTGTATAATCTATGGAAACAACAAATAAAAGCAACTATTTAACAAGAGCAGTCATTTAGAACCCAGTCTCCTCCAGGTGTTAACAGAGTTTCTAGAGTACAAAATTATTTGTCTTCCTCTAAGCTGTGCCAGGGCAAAAGACATTTAATACTGACCTTCTCTGCTCTTTAAAATTCAATGAAGACAAATTCTGAATCAAATTTAAAACAACTTCCATCTTTAAACAGTAATTAATTACTTATGGAGAATGAAGATTTTAGTGTTCAGATACTAACTTTTATTTTCAGAAATAAATCTGATTCTTTGTTGCTGTTAAATAAAACTTTGTATTAATAATCTGAGTAGACATGAATCTTTACTAAAACTAATCATATCTTCATGTCATTTCAGTTGTACCTCAATACCATATCATAGAACCAAAAATCTATACAAGTACTTTTATGCATATGTGGTAACACTTTCCTGGATAAATCAGAGTATAAATACTGTA
>NC_034605.1:30945555-30977856 GCF_900095145.1 Mus pahari | reverse complement strand
ATTTAGGTTTTACCTTTTTACCATGTCCATTACTGATTCATTTTTTTTTATTCCTCCTATTTTTCTACCCCACTTTTTACTTCATATTGCATAAATATTTTTAAATTTTTATTCCATGTGCAAAAACATGTTCACTGTGCAATTACTCATTATTTGTTGTCTATAATACATGTCAAAATCATTTTCAATGATGAGAAACTTGACTGGCAGTTCCTAAGCCTAGGAAGACTAAAGTAAATGAATGGAATTAGTCTATATCCTAGATAGTTCAGGGGTACTAAACGAGTTGAACTACCTTAAAACACTACCTTCTCTTCAGGTTGAAAAACTAGAATATTAGTTATGTTCTTTTATGTGAGCATTATTGAAAGAAATGGAGAACAACTTTGTCTCAGATTATCAATAGAGAAAATAATTTTGAGAGTAAATTATTGAATGCAAAGTATGCATTTTGTTGCTGAATGTAAACTCATTTATTTTACTTTATGGTCCTACTTGAATCTATAATAACAGTGGAGAAGGAAAATATTTAGTGAGTGAAGGAAGAGGTCAGCAGTGATCCAATACTGCTGTAGAGACCTACCATATGGCATTCCTGCATTAGTTAGTATGAAGCATTCAGTGAACTAATATTTACTATAGCAGAAGCTAATCAAGATATGAAAAGTGTGGCCATTGAAGTGGAGAGAGCAGACACTTATCAGGGCAAATATCCTGATAAAGAATTGTTTTATTATGTATGGACACTGGTTGTGCTTGGAGTATAATAATCTTCCCACAACAGATGCACTTGATTTTCTAAGGAATTTAAGTTGAGGCCTAGTCACTATGTTTATCCCCTAAGTAATAAGACAAATTTGTCACTTAGCCTTATCTAATAAAGCCTGAAAAAGGCACAAGCACTGATATTTAAAAGAGAGAAAAGACATAAAATTAAAAGAACAAGTGGAATTTGTATTTCCTAATATGTGATATTCGCAACTGTACCATTAAAGTAGGGTGTCAAAAGCTTAAATATGAAATGAGTTATTTTTAGATCAATAATAATTTAGAGCCATGAAATATGCAGAATCTGACTTAGATGCAATATAGAGGCTTAAGATTGAATAGTTATTAGAAAAATTCATAGATACTTCATGCATGTATCTTAACAACCTGCTGAGTTTTTTAAAAAGCATCAAGTCTACACCAAGAAATACAGGAAACTAGTAAATGTTGGGGGTCAGATAAATATTGTTCCCCAAGGAAATGCAGATTAATTTGCTCTTGAATATTCAATGTTGAAAACATACATACTAGTAACAAATAATATTATACAGACTAAGTAAAATATATTAAGGATTATCTATAGTTATACATATATAGTACATATATGCATATGATATAAATTAATAAAAATGTGGACATGAATTTTAAAGGGAGGAAGGAAAGAATTTGAAAATGCTCGATAGAAGGAAAGCAAAAGGTTAGATGCTACAAGTTCGTGTGTGTGCCTATGTATATGTGTGTTTACTCTGTTTAAAGATAGGTCAATTGTATAACAATTGTGTTGTCTGTCAAGTGACTCTGAGAAAGCACTCACTGCCTGTGTTTTTTTACTCTTAACCTATACCCAGACTTCTATCTTTGTGTCAGAATGGATCCACTGATTACTAGAAACTTCTTGCTTAGATTCTAATATAGTCAGCCATCTTCACTCATTCTGACCAATACCGGTACTCACTTGACTTTTGAAAGTTAAACATATTTGTGAAGAATTTTTGATATGAATGTTATGAAACAATTACTGAATTCTATACTACATGTCCATGAAACATTGACAAATCTTAATTTTCAATTTAACATTTTCAAAGAATCAGTTTATTTGGGGAGTAAGATGACAACTAAATGTAGAAAGGCACCAACAAGGTGGAGATTCATTAGTGCTTTGAAGGTCTAGATCATGAGGGACCATGATCTAGAAATCTTCTCAGAGACAGAGAAGAGGGATAGATGCTCAGCAGTTGTTGTTATGAACATCGCGACACTTCAGGACCTTGAGGTAATTGTCAACTTTATGTGTATCCCTGCGCACGCACCGGCACAAGGTTCTAACAGCACTGCTCTTAGTGGATTCATCAGATGACTGCAAATCTGACCATGCAGACCAGAAAGTATAGTCACTTACAGCAGCTCCTGGGTAAACCTAAATATAGAAAAGAAAGGGATTATTTATTTTATTGGTATTATTTGGATGCATTTCATTCTTTCATATGAGTGTATAATATATATATGTACTGACAGCACATGTACAGGAAAGCTTGTGTGTGCATTAGTAGATCAGAGGTCTAAAATTCCACTGCTGACTTTTATCTTTCTCGATTTGTGTTCAATTAAGACAGATACTTTCATTCACCAAAGACTTTTCTGTGATATCTGTTATGTTGCCTTCCTAATGTTTACATATTAAGTAATATTCACTAGATCTCTTTATTTTTAATGTAGATTCTGAGATCCAGTTCCTTGCTCGCAAGGAAGGCATTTATAGACTAAGACAACTTTATTTGCCTTGTTCTCTAAAACAGATAAACATTGAATTGTGACTGTTAGAAAATTTATTAGTATACAGCAGGTTTGTAATTCATATGGGCCAAGTTATTACAAAATCATTAGGCCTCTAAAATTAAATATGATATAAGAATACATATTTTCGGCCCAGGCATGGTGGCGCAAGCTTTTAATCCCAGCACTCGGGAGTCAGAGGCAGGTGGATTTCTGAGTTCAATGCCAGCCTGGTCCACAGAGTTACAGGACAGCCAGCACGATACAGAGAAACCCTGTCTCAAAAAACAAAAACAAAACAAAACAAAACAAAAAATAAATACATATTTTTTTATGTGTCATTGGTCTCAGATGAAGTATACTCATATGAGAATATACCAAGTAATGGAGAATAAGAACATTGAAAAGTATTTGTGTATTTGATCAAAGGACAGTAAAAAGGAGTAGTATCTTCTCAGCACATTCCTAAGGATCATTAATATTATGGTTTTAGGGACAATAATATCTTATTATTCTATCTTTAAATTTAGCCGGTTCTTCAGATAATGTATTCTTCCAAATCTTTGAACATACCAAGCATATCTTAAATGTGTTAAGGTTTAGGAGTTCTAAGACTGTTATCAGATTTTCTGTGTTAGTTGAGGATATCCATTCTACCTATTGAGGCTATTTTCTGATTTCCTATGAGAAATATCTACTTTTTATTGAGAGTTCTGATGGGTGTGATTGTTTGTAAAGATCCTGAAGAAGGTTGGATTTCCAAATAGCAAGTCCTTAATGGAAAGGCTGTTACTGAATTTATATATTATATAATATATACTTATTACATATGTATTATCACATTATTAATTATATTATTTATTTATTTAAATATAAATTTTTATCTCAGAAATGGAGTATTGAAAATTTCACTTTTCCTTAAACAAATCACCTCTTCCATGTAGGATATAAGGAGTGAGTGGGCTTACCCTGTTGAATATGATCTTCAGTCCTTCCAGAAGCCCATGAATTCTTTCCTCCAACTCCTTTGTTCTTGACAGCAGGGTATCGGGTACATGTGGAAGAGTAGCCACTGCTGCCACCATGTGCTTTAGAGGCTCTTCCCAGGCTTGTAAAATAGTGATGGACACTCTCAGAAGGTCTTCTGACTAAACAATCAAGAATTCCTCATTAATATAGTGAAATATACCAGAGATTGATACATATGATGGCTGAATGAAGATTTCAACTGCAGCATAGATTGGTTATGACTAAGAATCTAGAAAACTCTTTTTAGTATATTATATGCAATATAGAAATGATAATAACCTGTCACAGAATTGCAATTTGTTCAAATAAAAGTAATTTTCATTAACAATGATTTCCTGGTGTATGTAAAACTGGCCATGTTTGGTTTTCACTGTATATTGTAGTCCAGCTGACACTGTTTTACTTGAATGCTTCTCTTGTCCATGAGAAATCAATCACTGTAGTTATTGACTCAGCACTATCCTTATCTATGAGAGTCTATTGAGATAAAAATAGATGTCAATACTGTTAATAGATTCTGTGGCACAAATCACTTTCATATTAATGAAACTATTGCTCATCAACATATGTACTTTTCCTCTGTATGGCATTATAAAATATTAAAATAGAAGTAAAATGAATAAAGGAAGCTGTTCATTGATAATGGTCTCAGTATACATTACTTTTCCTCCTTTCCTCTAGCAGAGAACTCCATTGTTTGGTCAGATACTGGAGAACAATGTCTGAGTATTGCTATTTACCTCATAATGGATTTTTGACCTTATAAGCATGTGTTCATTTCCTGAAAAATATGAGTACTATATCTGATTCACAGTTTTTGCTTCTATGTCTGTTAGCTACTTTCCTGGTAATGAAATAAGAGTGAAGTCCTGATGAAATCTCAGGGATATTTTACAGGAAATGTGTAAAGCATGTAAAGTAAAAATGCAGGCCAAATGGTCATAGCAAAATCCATTGCCTAAATCTTTGAAGCCTAGAGTTTAGGATTATAAATTTGAGGTGGATGAATCTCAGATCCATGTTCTATTTAGGATTAATGTGATTCAATCTCTATATAGCCTTCTGTAGCCTCAGTTCCTTATGGTCCTAATAATGCCGTGCATTATATAACATTTTGAGGATTACATGAATCAGTGTTAATTGACTGCCTTCTGAGGATTCTAGATCTAAGTAAATTCTCATACTTCCTCCACCTTTTCTTCTTTCCATTGTCATTACTCTACTCAGACTTTATGCAAGAGAGTCGTTTACATTTAGGTTTCTGTTATTAGTAGTGCACATGGAGGGGAAGTTGATTACATGCATGAGAAGTACACATATAAGGTTTGTATTAAGCATATTCAGTTGGTTATGAAAGATACTAAGAGAGAAGATGTTACAGCAATTATACTTCAGCAGTGCCCACATATGCAATCATCATCAGTATCAAGAGAAATATAATGTATGTTGAGGAAACTTCTTTTCACTTGAGATATAAGAGGAGGCTGAGTACCTATGAGATCTCCTTAAATAATGAAGAAACAAAAATAGGAACCAGTTTCAAATAAAAAAGTGATGAACCATTGATCAATAAGCAATATGTCTCCAGATGAGAGTTTAGTGTTATTCCATAAACAATACTGTATCTGAAACCCTTCCATATATAAATAACTGTAAAATAAGCCAGGAATGCTCAAGTCATATTAAAGCTTCTCAAAATATAGTAGTGATAATCTCACAGGAAATGTGCTATTAAAATACAGTGCTCTGAATGGTCGGTTTATTAACATGCTATCATATGAACCAAGAATTTGTCTTATAATGAAACTATCAACCATAAAACATGACTGTCTGTTGTTATTTCTTTGCATTTCTTGTATCTAAGATTAGTTCACTGGATATGGGCCCAGTAAGCACACAAAGCACAAGTATGTTGTATATTATTTCAGGAGTGGTTGGTTCTTTGTTTGTTTGTTTGTTTGTTTCTCATTTAGTTTTTTTGTGTGTGTGTGTGTGAAGACGAGGAGGGAAACTTACTCTGGTCTGGTGGACTTGCTCACTGTTTTCTGGAGTAAGGATTGAAGCAGTGTGGCAAGGTCTTAACATCAGGTCATATGACCAAGCTGTCCTACCAAACTTCATTTCCTGAAAGAAATAGAAAAGTTTCATTTTTTTAGAGACAAGTATTGAGTAATATTTATGGCCACATTAGGGCTGAATTTTGTAAATTTAAATTATTTTAACAAATGAGAAGTATACATAATTAAAACAGGAATAAAGACAACCTACCTGTCCCATTTTCTATACAATCTAATTTTTTAACTTCCAAACCTATATCTTTCTTTACTGTTTTATTACTATTTTGCCCATTCTAAATGATATTGTTTAGATATGAAGCACCAAAATAAACATACTCTAAAAACTCATGGTTTAAGCATCACCAATTTTAGGTTTGAGGTGAGTGCTATAAAACAATTCATACATTTCCATAGTTAAAAATATCTGGTCCTTTTGGCACATAATTATCTTTTTAATTTATTTAAGCGTTGTGGAATTAAATAATTACTCTTAAGTCCACAATCCTATATAAAAAGCAATCATGAAAATCTAGCTATATTCTAAGTCAATATTTACCAATGGACAAAGGAAGATTTTAAAAGTATTATTTAATATTTATATATAAGTCAATCAAATATTTATTCACTGAAGGAATTTATTATTTAAAGAGCATATTTTCAATACAGACAATCAGTAAAATTGTAGATCTGTATGAAGTCCTGTACAGTTGAATGATTGTGAATATAGAATATGGAATGAAATCAACACTAGAATGAGCATGGCTAAGAGATTATTTATCCACTGAAAGTCTAAAGATATATACTCCATATTTTCAATTTTGCACAAAGGTTTCACTGTTTGATCCTCATTGATTTGTACTATCCCAATCAAATATTCCTACAAGGAATAGAGAAGAAGTATCCTTTTCAAAACCTGTCCTACTACTCCCTAGAAAATTAAAAACAATAATCCAACACTCATTATTGGTGTGTTTATGAGTAGATTTCCTCCTTACATGGTTTTCTATAGTTTAATTTTACTATACTAGTACAAATAACTACAAGGCAACTCCTCTAAAATAAATCTACACTAAGCTGAGTAAAAATGCCCACATAGATAGGACAGAATTTCACAGTGCACTCAATTGATGATTTTTGAACATCATATCAAAAAATGTTTAAAAAAGTTCATTAATAAAAATTGAACATTTACTAGTTGCTTTTCATGTCTCATTTTTCACTAAGCTTCCCTAAATCTTTGCTCCATGTTAAAATATCTGCTTTTCACGTCTAAAATCATCTTGTTTGAAATTTGTCTTATAATATCTTCTGTTTGATGAGTAGAGTTTGATGATTGCTCCATTGGAATAGAAACCAGGCCAAGGACACTACAAGAAAATTCACAAAATCAATAAACATGGACTCACAGGCGTTCACTGAGACAAAACCGACAATAACTGCAGGGCTCTAAACCTGGACCCTCTGCATATATGTCATAGTTGAGTAGCTTTGTGTTTTTTAGTGAGATTTCTAATAGAGGGAGCAGGAACTATTTATGACACTTTTGCCTGCTTCAAGAGCAAAAGTATTACTTGTATTATTACTGGGTTTCCTTGTTCAACTTTAAAATGAGCAAAGATGTCTAATATTATTGGAACTTGATATGCTATGTTTGGTTAATATCTTTGGGAGCTCTGACCTTTTCTGAAGGGAAACTGAGGAGGAGTGAATCTGAAAGGAATAGCGGGTGATAGTGCTAGAGTGATGGAGGAGGTGGGAGGTGGAGGATAGGAGGGGGTAACTAAGGTCAGGATTTAATATATGAGAGAAAAAAATAATAATGTAAATAGGTAGATAGATGATAGGTAGATACACAGAGTGATAGATATATGAATAGACACATAGATAGATACCAGAAATACTTACAAATTCCATGAAGATTTTTGAGGCAAGGTCATGGGCGCTGTGTGACACCATAATCACACGTTGGTATAGGCTTTCAGTGGGCATTTGATAATTTGGTAAGGAAGTCACCTTCTCCCAAACAAGCAGGTTTGACACTGCCAGCAACAGGAGTGCCCCAGCTATAAGAGAAATGATGCTGAAATCGCCCATTCAAATGACACTGTAGAGGATATACTGTCTGTCCAAAGGTTTCTATGCTTGCTTCTGTACAGATGCAATCTGAAATCACTTTGACCAATGAGGAACCGTCGGCGAGTAGAGAGATTGCTCCCTACACACAGCCTGGAGGATTCCCTCAGCTTGGGTTTCTCTTAGCACAGCTTCCCAAGTTTGTAAACATTTTTAGCTGAGATTAATCCTGAGATAGAATTCTCAAGCCATTCTCTGTATACTTTAAAGAATTGGGAATTTATGTCCTTTCATCACTTCATTAAATAAATTTTAATTAGTTCATTAATTGCTATTTCTTGCAAAGGTCATTTGAAACTTGAGGTGACTTGCTAAATTAGGTCTTTCCTTTTTGCTATTTATTGCACTTACTAAATTGGTAGTCACAAAGCTACTGTCATTGTCTACCTAAGGTTCTAGACAATAATTCCTCCTCAAGAGAACGGTCTAAGAATTATTTGAGCAGAAAATGATCTAAGCCTTCACACCAGATGTTTCTGCTTTGTTCTGTGACTAACACAAATAAACTGTTGAATTCTATGTTCTCAAAAAAGTTCAACTTCTTGATTTCAGCAACAAGATCATTTTTTGTTGTTTCTTGTTTCATTCAATGTTAGGGAAGAACATTACAAGCAAATGTGAATTTGAAATCTGTAACTGTGTCCAATTTTGGCCTTGTATCAAAGAAAAAAATTAAAACAGCAAGGAAATGCAAAATGTCTATGGACTTTGCATTTACAACTTTCCTCAGACAAGGTAGATTCCCCTAGTGAACCATTGATCTCAGACCTGATTCAGCAACTCTTGACAAAATTCTAATTCTCAGTTCAGTGTGAACTTATATATCGGTTACTCATGGAAAGCAACAGTTCTTCAGATACTACAGAATCAAAACCAACAAAGATTGTATTCTATCCAAACCATCCTTATGAGAACGAATAGTAATGAAACAATGTGTGGCTGCAGAGCTACTTACAGAAGGAGCATGGTTGACTCAAAGACAGCTGCATCTCTGAGGAGTTCTCTCAAGTGCTGTCAACACCAGAAGGCTGCTATTCCCCGAGTGCTGACTTCCCTCAGCTCTTTGCCTCCCATATATACTAACAGATTCTCCCCAAGGTCATCCAGGTCACCAGGCAGAGGGAAGTATGTGTTTTGTCAAGGTAAAGGTTCCTAGATTATATCCCTGTAGGAAGTATAAAAATATTCCTTACTCTTTTCACAGTCCTGTTTCTGTATGAATTGTTTTGTAGTTTGCAAGAGTGTACAAGGTTCAGATTAGTTCAGAAATCACAAAAGTCATCTGGGTTCCATAGTGACTCAGAACCAGGTAAGTAAGAAAATATGTTTCTTTAAACCTTTTCTCTAGATCAGAGTTCTATATTATCTCTACTGTTCCTGTCATCTGTTAATTCCCCTATGTGTTTCAGTTGGTAACGAAAGCCCCCTGTAAGTTCTATTTTAGCTTTGACGGATGCACCACAGCAACATTCCATTATTCTTGGCATTTAATTAAAAGATGAATTTCTGTCTGCAAACAGCAAACATTATTAAACATTTCTTTTTCATAAAATATATACTGTTCCAACATTAAGTGAGAAGAAAGCCTATGTTTAATAAGTACTTTGATAGCCATGTGATATATACTTTACAAAAGCTGATGACCTCAGAAGCATGTGGACTTTTTTTTTTTTTTTTTTTTGCAACATTTTATAATGTACCTTAGAGATAGCCTCCTCCTGTATTGGTTAGCTTTACATCATTTCAGAACACTATTTCTTGCAGACATAACTCATTGTCACTTTAATAAAAATATACATGCATTATTAGGTGCTTGATCATTTTGCCAGGTAGCTGAGTTATGAGATTTGTTGATAATAGGCTGGAAAGTAATTATTGACACCAGCCAAAACATCATTGCCACGGGTTATTTGAGGTATTTAGACGACTTGATATTTTGACCATTGAACCAAGAAGTGCAGTACCATAAACAGTAGATTCTATGAGTTAAATTTGGTGAACAATCAAAGGTTTGTCTAGAGTAGAATCCTTTCATGTCCACGTTTGCAAATACTCAAAGGAGAGTTTAATCTTTACATTCAATTAGCTTCTAAGAGTCAGAAGTTGTGATGTTCAAGTTTGGTGGGGTGATCTTCTACTTATCCACTAAATTCTATTTAGCTTATTTCTCTTGAAGTTCTTCTAACTAAATAAGCCATGTAGGAGAAGCATGATATCACACAAATTTGTAGATGAGACAGTTTCAACAAGTGGAGCTAGCCCCTGAGGTTGAGAATCTGTAGGAGAAACAAGAAAAAAAATTATGAAGGTGTAATAGAACAAGAAAAGGCTTCAGCCATCATTGGGAAGAGAGGCCCCTTGGTCTTGCAAACTTTATATGCCCCAGTACAGGGGAATGCCAGGGCCAAAAAGTGGGAGTGGATGGGTAGGGGAGCAGGGGCAGGGGAGGGTATAGGGAACATTCAGGATAGCATTTGAAATGTAAATAAAGAAAATATCTAATAAAAAAAAAGAATTTAAAAAAAAAGAAAAAAAAAAGGCTTCAAAATTTAACTAGGCTTGAGTGCTCAAATAGAATAGAAAATCCTGGGTGAAAAACTTGGTTCTATTTAGTTGTCTATGTACTACCTTCATTCTGTTTGAGATGGTTTCTTATGCTGTCATCTGCCATGGTAATCACTGGATAGATGCAGTTGTGCTGCATAGATCACTTAGGCAGCAAGTAAAACAATAGACCATTCTGTGTAGCTGCTCTCATTGCCTTTCTAGATGTCTTATCATTTCTGTGAGGGTACTAATTGCTTTGGAAAATATAAATTCTTTATTATATAAAAGTTTAGCTAAGAGATCCAAGGATGATTCAGCAAATTTAACTCTGAAATTTTACTGTTTCTCATAGCAATCCAAGCTCTACTTACAGTTTCCCCTCAAGCAAATAACCCTGGAACTGCGTCAAACACATATCTCCATATCTCTTTCACCTACAGTGTAGTTATTTCAAAGGGAAAAAGCATGTAGTACTTGCATTGACGCACAGATAATTTTGACCCCTTATGACCTGCTGAATTTCAGCACAAGTGCTTTATCATTTCCTCCAGTGACTCCATTGATCAATCTTTACCTTTTTTTCCCCTCTGTTTTGACTGCTTTCTTATTCACAGAAATGAAGACTCCTTTAACCATCACTCTGTGATTTAATTCTTTTGGGGGAAAATAAATTCTAACACAGATAATAATCACAACTCTTTGCCAACCAGATTGTTACTTTTTCATTGAAGAAAGTTATTATTTCCTTAGCTATTGTATTATTTGGTGTCTACAAAATGAGTCAAGTAATTTTCATTCCCTTCCTTAAGGGGAGGGAAGAACTCGGCAAATACAAGAATTTGAAATTCCTAAAAAGAACCATGTATGTCTGCAGTAGTAAACAAGACAATCAGGGAGCCAAATCTCTTAATCTACAGGAAAGAAAGGTTAATATGGTTCAGTCTTGCCTGAATATCACCAATTGTGTGAAATTTATAAACTGTAGGATACGTGCAGGAACATAGGAGAAATTTCACTTCTCTCTCCAGTACTTAAATCATTAGAGAATGAAAACAATGACATCCATTTTCTTTTTACCATTAAATATTTCCCATGTTTTCAGGAAAATTATAAAACCTGATTTTAAGGGTTTATGCAGCCACCTGGTTTGCCCATCAACCATTTCATTAAAAAACAACTGTCAAAACAAACAAACAAACAAACAAAAAACCAAAAAACAAAAACCAAAAAACCTCATAGCAAACTAGTCCTTGTAGTTAGAGTATAGGAAATTCATTCTAATTATTGGTGGATTTTTCCTGGTGCAATTCTTTGAGACTGACGTTCTCACACTTATGTAAAAGCATATTGACTAGATGAATATAGTAGAGCATCATTGATTTTGCTATTATCCCAACTTTTTCTAGATCTTTTTGTGTGTATTTTTAAAAATACTATGGTGTGTGTGTGTGTGTGTGTGTGTGTGTGTGTGTGTGTGTGCATGCACACATACACTCACACAAGTACACATGTGAACATTACTACATAGTCCAGAGTTCAACCTTCTTTTCATCTTTTCATCTTTAAGAAATTATTACTTTGTTTTAGAAAAGTTATTGTATTGAACTAAATCTTATAAATTAGGACAAAGTGGCTAGGGTGTGTTACCCTGAATCTTTCTGTTCCTATTCACACCAAGATTTATGGACTTGTCAGTATACAAGACATCTGTCTTACAGTTCAGTTCTAGAGTTAAAATTCATACCTACATGATGATAGAGAAGCAGTTTATCAATAGATTTATCCCCTTGGCCTGCTGGTGTTCAATATAAAAAATACTCTGATTGTAATTATTTTGTAGATTAGGCAATTGTAGAAAATGCTTTAGGTCTTTTAATGATGGATTTTGTTCTCCTTGTGTCAATTTGTAGAATAGGGACATTCCATAATATGTGAAACCATTTCCTGAAGGAAAGATTGGCCATGAGACAGGAAATCTGGGGATTTTCTGATAGAGCACGTCCTTGTTCGATTCTCAATAGCCTCTCTGGCCTTCCTGTGACTGGGTTTTGTTTTGTCTTTGTCTTGTCATTTGTGGTTTCATAATCTCTGTATTCATCTTAGATGAGTTTCCATTATGGAAGGTAGGGCATAAGCTCTTTTGTTAGAACCATTTTCTCTGAGACTAAACCTTCCATCTGTTTGGCTTCTTTGGGTCTCTGAAGTGCAGCATGGGTATCCCATAGTTTATGGCCAATATCTACCTATAAGTGAGTACATACAATATTTCTCCTTTTGGATATAGGTTACCTCACTTAGGATATTTTGAGTTTCATCCATTTGCCTACAAAATTCATGATGTCCTTGATTTTAATAGCTGAATAACATTGCATTGTGTAAATTAACCATATATTCTGTATACATTATTCAGTTTAGGGACATGCCTGTTGTTTCCAGTTTCTAACTACTATAAATAAAGCTGCTATGAGCATAATAGAGCTTATTTCTTTTGAGATATTGTGGAGAATCTTTTGGGTATATGCCCAGGAGTGATATAGCTGAGTTTTCAGGTAGAACTATTTACAATTTTCTGAGAAACTACCTGATTGTTTTCCAGAGCAGTTATATATATTTTGTACATATTTGTTTTACCTTCCTCACCAGCAGTGTAAGAGTGTTTCCCTAACTCCACATCCTTTCCAGTATGTGCTGTTACTTGAGTTTTTGATGTTTTGATCAGCTATTCTGATGGGTGTAAAATAGAATTTTAGTTGATTTTATTTTCATTTCCCTATGATCAGAGTGCACTACCTAAACCCAAAGAAGCTAAACAAAAGGAAGGCCCAAGTGAGGATGCATGAATCCCACTTAGAAAGGGGAATAAAATAGACATAAGAGGCAGATCAAAGGAGGGAACTGGATGGGAGAGGGGAAGGGCAGGGTAATTGAAGGGAGGTGGTTAAGAACAGGTATAGGGAGAGACAGGATCAAGGCCAAAGAGAGACAGAAGAATGAATAGAAATCTGCAGCTGTCAAGAGTGGGGGCAAGAAGTACTTCTAGGACATCACAGTGACCTGGGTGAGAGAGGCATCCAGGAGTCAATGGGGGTGACCTTAGCTGTGACTCATAGCACTGGGGATATGAAACCTGAACAGGCCATCTCCTGTAACTAGGAAGGACTCCCAGGGAAGGGATAAGGACAACAGCCCACCCACAAAATCATCAGCCCACAATTTACCTTTTCTGCAAGATGTACAGGGACAAAGATATAGCAGAAAATGTCCAACAAATGATTGGCCCACCTTGTGATCCATCTAATGGGCAAGCCCCAGTCCCTGACAGTATTAATGATACTCTGTTATGGTTGCATACAGGAGCCTAGCATAACTGTCCTCTGAGAGGCTCCACCCAGCAGCTGATGAAAACAAATGCAGAGACCCATAACCACATAGTGAACTGAGCTAGGGGATTATTCTGGAAGAGTTGGAAGGAGGATTGAAGGCCCTGTAGGAGATAGGAATTCCACAGGAAGACCCACAGAGCCAAGTAATCTAGACCCTTTAGGGCTCTCAGAGTCTGAACCATAAACCTAAGATCATAGAGGTGTTGGACCTAGGTACCCTGCATATAGGTATTAGATGTTCAGCCTAGTCTTTATGAAGGACTCCCAACAACTGGAGAGAAGGCTGCCTCTAAAGCTGTTGTCTGGATCAGCATTCTATTTCCTTAACTGGACTGCCTTATCTGGCCTCGGGGAGAGGATTCACCTAACCCTATAGAGACTTGATGTGTCATGGTGACAGGGATATCCAGGTGGTCCTCCACTGTCTGAATAGACAGAGAGGGGGATGGAGAGCGGGACTGTGTGAGGGTGACCGGAAGTGGGGCCAGATATACAGATGTAAAGTGAATTAATACATACCTATACCCATACATACATACATATGTATGTACATACATACATATATACATATGTACGTGCATACATACATATGTACATACATACATATATACATATATACATACATATGTACTTGCATACATACATATGTACATACATGCATACATACATACATACATACATAAAATAAATAAATGGGAAAAAGAAAAACATCCCTCTTGGAGTGAACAAGTTTCACATGGATGTTAGGTATTTAAAGGGGAGTTGGTGAAACAGCAGAGATTCTAAACAAAGAGAAACTTTCTACCATATAGGAAAGCTAATTATATAAAAAAAGAACCTAATATATTCAGAAAATATCTGGACTTGATAAAATTAATTAGGTCTTTTTAATCCCACACATTTTAAACTTCAAGGATTCTGAAAGACACTCTCTAATGCACTATGTAGCCCGGAAGAAGCAGAGACCACCGGATAATTAATTGGAAGAAGGAGACATGTACGTATTTGCTTTAAAAAATAGAAAAGAAAAATAGAGACAATGTAAGCTCCCTGGAAAAGGCAGAGACAAAGTAATATCCCTGGGACAAGTTGAGACCAACTACGGTTCTAGTTAAGCTCTGTCAAGTTTTTGAAGTGTGCTCCAGGTTTCTGGTTTTCACCATGCTACGGTGGGTTATTGGTTATGCAGCTGTCTTTGAGATATTTTGAATATGTTAATAATTCTTCACTTTTATTCCTGTAAGTGACTCTAATAAAATTGAGTAGTTCACCTATTGGAATTTGTTATTGTAACTTCTCTCTGTCACTGGATCTAAACATAAAGTGAGTAGTATTTCTTCCTTTTCTTTGCAGGAATATCACAAAAAATAACCCTCAACTATTTAATATTTTGATAACTATGGAGTATGCATTGGATTGAATTGTGTAATAATACGGCTAATATTTTGGTGTTTCTATGTTTCTGATCTATGTATATGTTTGGGGGGTGTCTCCACCAGATAAGTTTTTTTGTATGTATCTGCCCCCCCAAATTTTTCATGAAACAGGGTTTCTCAACTATCTTTGAGCTTAATATTCCAAGAAGGTTACCTAGCACCATGTTTTGATTCACAGAATATGCAGAAATAAATCCTGTATCAAAATAGAATGGTCATATTCTGGAAGGCTTTCATGCTGTTGGAAGTTTTGATTCATGTTCAGTGATAAAAGATATTAATAACCTTCCCTAAATATAAATCATATCTACTGCTACAACAGTGGGGAAAAAAGTATTAGTAATCTTATGCTAGGATTTTTGGCCACTCCATAACATGGAACACACACCTGGTTCGATTAGCCAGAACAAAACCGATGGCTGGCTGTGTTGCATGTTCTAAAGAAAAACAAAATATTAACACACTGCTAATTTGAAATACTAAGGTAGTTCCAGCTAAGTTCTTGTAGCTATTGCTACAGATTACAGCAAATCTCAACCGTCATTTTATCCCTTCTTTTTCTGGTAAATAGTGATTTACACAGAGGTAAACAGTTGATCAGTGTGCGGGATCAGGTGTCTGAGGGTTACTGAAATCTTGATGGGTTACTTGTATCAGAATGCACACAAGGGTCAGGAATCATCAGGAGAGAGAGAAAGAGAGAGAGAGAGAGAGAGAGAGAGAGAGAGAGAGAGAGAGAGAGAGAGAGAGAGAGAGAGAGAGAGAGAGAGAGACGTGAATGATTTATAGAGGCAGAGACAGTGAACAACTGTAGAGAGAATGTATTTCCTGAATTTCATAAAGTCATAGGATATATGAATTCTCAGCATGTTTTCACTGCATGCTTAAGACCTAGAGAAGGTTAAGACTCCCAAACTCCAAGGTGGATAAAGACTGTACCAGAAAAATCACAACTGCATTTAGGCAACAAAATAATTGGAAACCAATTATTTTGAGGGTGAGACACTAAATTTTCCTCAATACAGCCACTGAGATATAATCCTTGCTCTTATAGATGATCCTTTTTACCTGTCACCTACAAATAGCATTCCCTGAACTCCTGAAACTACTAACATGGCACATGCATATGGGAGGAAAGCAGTAGGTGAGATTAAACAAGCCATCAGAGAAGGGAAATTTGGAGAAATTTGATAAAAAAACATTAAACGTATGTCTGAAATTCTACAACAATAAAAATTATGGGAGCATTTCCTATTGTTTCATGTGTGCTATGAAATCATAAAACTGCCTCAGCAAATATGACTAAGGGTCTGAGCACCCAGATTTGAACAATCATAAAAAAAAAAGTGTTATACTCTATGAACATCTGGATATTGGAAAATACTTATACTTTCTTTCTTAATATAGATAACAATCACTTTCAATTAAAATTCTATAACCAGTATTCCATCTCTTCAGGAAGTAGCAGAATACTCTTTGTCACAGTCCTGTCTCTGCCTGGATTGTTTTGCATTTTGCAGTAGTGTCCAAGGTTCAATTATTTTGGAAATCACTAAAGTTATCTCAGTAAAATAGTGACTCAGTTCCAGGTCAAGAAGGAAAATATACTTCCTTAAACCGTTTCTCTATATCAAAGGTCTATATTCATTTTGTCCTATCATCAGTAAGGTTACATGAGTGTTTCTGATGGGGAAAAATGCCTCTAAATTTTGAGCAACAGTCAATTATACTTAACAATTTATCAAAATATAAATTTCTTGATGTATCTTGTAAATTCAAAAAACCTTGTTTTTCTCAAAGTAGATATTTGACCAGTATCTGCTTAATTATAAGTAGAAACAAAAATGTTTAAAAGGCATATTTAATCCTTTAGTTATCTTGAAAACTATGAACTATGTTGTATTAAATATAATAGGTAACTTCTACTCATCCTTTAATTTCTATTTTGTTTTCTTTTCCTGATTATTTCGGAAATAAAAAGGCATGAAGATGGCTTTACATTATGAAAAGTTTGTATATAGTGACCAGCATCAAGAGAATAGAAGAAGAGGTCCATGAGGTTAAAATTTTCTATTTATACTAAGAAAAATTATATCAAGGTACAATAAAGTAAGGGTCATTATTCTTTTTAGTTGTTTATACTGTGTACTCATTTTGCCTGAGACTCTTACACTTGTATCTAGCATGGTACTGAATAAAGAGAATCTGTCACACATACATTATTAAGGTAGTAATTAAAAATTTGGCTCTTTCTGCTGTGCTACACCCACTGCCTTGCTAGCTATGTTATGGGTTTTGAGAGATACTACATGGTTTGGTAGCAGCTGGATGCTTATATTGTCCAAATTTTCAGGGTCCAAGGATACATGAGAAATTTCAGGTGTGCCACTATTTCAACTCTATTTCTCAGAGTAATACAAGTTCTACTTAGAGTATAACCTCAAGAAAATCTCTCAATATAAATTGTAAACCAAATGTCTATGTTTATTACATTTACAGTTGATGTACTTACTTCAAGGGGGAAAAGTGAACAGTGATTTAGAGATAACTTTGAATCCTTCTACTCTTCTTGATCTCAACACTTTTTGTTACCATTTACCTTTCAGTGAATCCCTTCATGATCCTTTTCCATTTCCCTGTCCTTCTTCCTTGCTTTTATACTCAATAACCTGAAAACTTGTGCTATAATATCTGTTATCTGGTGATTGAATTCTAGTATAGGCAAATATATTCTGAGCACAGATATTATGCTCAATCACTTGCCAAACTGACTGTCAGGTTTTTCACAGACAATGTTTAATATATTAATTAGCCACTAGACTATAGAGCTAGTAACCAAAAAGGGATAAGAAATTTCTATTATCTTTCAGTTAAGGAATTAATATTACAAATCCAGAATTGGTCAATTTTCTACATACGACAAAAAATGTGTACAAAATAGTACAAAACAGTAATTTCACAGCCCTCTGTCACAGAAAATGCCAGTTTCATTTTGATATGATCTAGCATGGGTACTATATTTTTATAATCTGTAGAATGTCTTAAGGGAGGTGTGAAAGCAGAAAAATTACATGTCTCTCTCCATCTGTTTAGTCATTAGGCAAAGGAAAGAATCAAGACCATTATCTTTTACCACTTTTTTTCTGTGTTTTGTGGATGACATTGAATCTCATATTGTACTTTTATAGATCAACTTACATTATCATGGAGGGCTTAGTTCTAAGTCAGTATCTTACATTCTTCTTCTATTGATATGAGAAAACAATATTACCAAGGCAAATCAATGAAGAATTTTTTGAAACTTATATTTTCATGGTGTATGCATGACTCTATAACGATCATAATGGAGAGCATGGCAGAAAGTAGGCACTTATATCACTGGAGCAGTAGCTGAGAGATATCTTCAGATAGAATCTCTAAGCAACGACAGAAACACTGAGTTTGACAGGTGTCTTTGGAAACTTCAAAGTCTACCATAGTGCCATACCTTTTACAGTGAGGCCAAATATGATGATCATTTTCAAAACAGTTGAAATAATTTGGAAGTAGTATTTAGATATGTGAGCCTGTGTAAACCGTTCTCTTTAAAACCACCACAATCTGCATTAAGGGAAACTCATGGCCATTTGGCCACACTGGTTAGAATGTGGGAAATTTCAGTATCGGTGGGCTTTCACTGGCGTTATGATGTTAAGTTGAGACTGGATAAAGAGGATAAAAGAAATAAGGATATCCTTTAATTTTGATGTAAACTCTATTATTTCTAATATCCTTTGTATATGTTTGTTTGTATACACAGAGGCTAGAGGACAATCTGGTAATCATTTTCAGGCATGGCGTTGACCTCTTTTAAGTATTCTGTCTACCTGACCTGAATCTCATGAGTTAGGATAAACAGGTTGGAAAGTCACCCAGGATCTTCATGTGCCCATCTCCAAGCACTAAGATTCAAGGACCTACCAGTTTGCTGAGTATCCATATTCCAGTTGTGTAGATCAAACTCAGACCCTAATGACAGAAAGAGAAATACTTTATCAATAGATCATCCCTTTAGACTTCTGGTCTTCTTTATTAAGAATATTTTAACTAATGAATTTCATGATTTAGACAGGTGTAGGTTGCTTATTAGGTCTTGGTCTTGAATTACTTTGTGTTCTTTGTGACAATTGTAGAACACACATATTTCTCATCTGCTGATGCATTCGCTAAAGGAAAGATTGGTTATATGACAAGAGTATTTACGTTTGTATGCCAGACACCTTGAATCACCTCTCTGTCCTTACTGTATTTAGGTTTTGGCTTTATCCTTGTCTTCTTATATATGGTGTCAAAACCATGTCACCTCATCTGAGATCATGTTTCTCTTATGGAAGTTAGGAAATGAGCCCTTTGTTAAAACAGTTTCCTCTAAGATTAAACCTTCCATGTTGGAATAAGGTTTCTTAGGATGTCATAGGTTAAAATGGGAGGAAGTGAAACTACAGGGGTTCTAAGGGGAAGGAAATATTCCATCTTGTAGGAAAAGTCGTATGCTCAGAAAATCCAAATTTTAAGGCTTACATACATTAATCTGGACAAATTAATTAAGACACTCTTTCCAAGACATACATATGCAAGGATTGCTGAGAAACATTCTTAGATCCTTACATATGAGAAGCCACATAAGTGACTGGCAGAAGAGCTGCACTGCCTGGAAGAAACAATGTACTTTATATGAAAGAGCCATACATGAGCTGAACTGCTTGGAAAAAAAGAAAGGTGGAGATTAGATGAGGTCCTGGAAAGAAAAGAAAAGTCCAAAATGGCTGCCCGGAAAGGTGACTCTCTAAGCAGGCATTTGTACCGTGTGCTCTAGCAGATTACCAAGTTTGGTGAGCTGTGATTCATGGTGGGATAGGATTTGATTGATGCTTATATGTTAATATCTCAGAGTTTGTATTCAAGATGTAAAGTAGAGGCATAACACAAAAAATCTAGAAAAATTGTTAGACATGCTATGTTCCATTTTGTCTATGGGCTTCCTGTCCAGACCTCAGAACTCTATCAGAAGTGAATCCGAGACTTGAATCTCTATAATAGTTTTCATATTGTTAGCTATATCCCACTTCTTTCTTTAAGTTCAACTTGGTTTTTGTTTAATATCATCTATTTTATTAACCTTACAATCCCAAATTATATTTGTAGATATCCTTCCCAATTCAGGGAAAAGTTGATAGAACACATTTTTTTTGCTTCTCCCATTGTCTATTCAGTCCCCATGATACATATTGACTTGTCTTTGAAATTAGTCACCACCTACCTTTTCTCTGTTTCTGTTTAAGTGCACATCTGTCATTCTTGCTATAGTAATGGCACTGCTTTAAAAACAATCTTAGAAAGAATACTATAGAAGCTATGGTATATAGATACATTCTGGTTTGAAACTGAGTGGTTATTAAATTTCTCTCAAATATCCTTTTCCATACTTACATTTTCAAATGTATTATTCTTTCATTTATTTCATCCTGACTGCAGTTTCCCCTTACTCCCCTTCTCCAAGTCACTTTTCTCTCACCTACCCTGTCCACCAGATCCATCCCTCCTCTGTTTCACCTTCCAGGTCTCCTACAGATATCAAGTGAACATGGCATAATAAGTTCCAATACAAATAGGACTAAATGCTCACTGGAAAGCCCGTACACAGTGTATAACACCATGCTTTCTGAAATCATGACTGAAAGTTCAGAGGTGAGTTTAAATACCACCACTGAGAGACAGTTCACTATTTTTTGAACATTGGAAGCCATTCAGTATGAGGGGAGTATATACATCAGTGGTTCTCAAACTTCCTAATGCTGTAACTATTCAATACAGTTATTCTTGTTGTAGTAACCCCCAATCATAAAATTATTTTTGTTGCTACTCATAACTGTAATTTTACTTCTTTCATGAATCATAATACAAATGTCTGGTATATAGAGTATCTAATATTTGACTGCTAGGAAAGGATCAGTGAGCTTGCTGTGAGACGTTGTCTCCTAGTGACATCAGAAGCTATATTTGTAGTGTCTCTCCAACACAACCACCCAAATGTGAACAGAACAAGAACACCAATGGGCATGCCAAACTGGATGTTGAAAAGATTGTGAGACCTCAACCCTATACAACATTTTACAGGTAACTTATCTGCAAGGATGAGAGGCAGTCATTCCCAAGAATAGGACATCAGTTGGTTGCCTTGTGACAAATAGTCAGCTCTGAAAACATAGATCCAAGTATCTATATATGGAATCAGCTGTTTATGTTTAGGAATAAATGCACATAAAACTACACAGACAATGGCATTTGATTAAAACAGAGGCCATGAGTTTAAAGGAAACTAGGAAGGGGTATATGGGAGGGTTTGAGATAGGAAAGAAAAGAGAAATCATTATTATTAAAATCTCAAAAATAAGTGAAAGAATTAAATTCTTTTATTTGTTATTTTCTTATATGAGACTATATTTGATTTCTGACAGAAGAAAATGAGTAACAGGAACACAAAGTACATGTCCATTTAAATAACAGATAAATTTGCTTTATTCTTTTTTTCTGGTGGTATTTTTCTGTATCTTACTAATCCTAGTTTTAAATTCATGAGTATTTGCCAATCTTAAGCTTCTTTACTCCTACTGTTTTAATAATGATATAGATATATTATTGTACCCTGTACCCAGTGATATGTATGTGTATCCAGTACACTGTACCCAGAGGTGAAGATCCGAAAACCCACACCCTCCCCACTTCCTTTTGGTAGAGTTCATAGTGCTTGCCTTTAGAGCGTTACAATAGCTCTTCTTGTGTTTAGACAGGGTCTTTGTACATATAATCTACAACTATAAACAAGATTAACATTTTCATTTTCTACATTTGCCTTATTACTTTTGTGGCACAAAATGCCTTCCCTTGGGCTCTATCTCATGTGAATTAATGTAAATATTCAAAGTTGATATAAATCATCCTCTCAATTCAAATCTAGCCTCAACATTGTTCTCCTATGATCACCATACACTAATGTATACATTATTAAGTAGACATCTAAAATATCTATTTTAAAGATCATTGATCATTTACTAGTCTTTAAAATGCATGTACATCAATATCTCAGGCTTTTTTGCTCAAAATTCATGATAGACCTGTACTATAAAATTTTCTAGAGAAATTGGTAGATTTAACACCACTCTATTTTGCCTGTCAGTGACCAATCATGCTGTTAGAACTCTATGTCAAATACACCAGAATCTTGTAAATCTAGGGAAACTTACATATTTATCTCTATTTATGTATTGATTTTTGATTCAGTTTTGTTATTTGCATTATCTCAATCTCCTTAGTACAGCAATTTATATATTCATATATTCTTCATGATACGGATACAACTTAGAGAAGATGGGTTTTTCTCTTCTCTTAGTATTTGGTATTCTTGCTGTGATACACTGATTTGTGAGATCAATCAGCTTATACCATTGGTTTGTTTCTGTTTTAATATCACTGTAGTTACTCTTGCTATGCCAGGACCTTTTCTTCAAATGCACTCTTGCAAGTAGGTAGTCCATATACACAGTTGAATGTAGTTTCACTCAGGTTCAGAAGTAAGTGCTTCTTAAATTCTTCTCAGATATTTCCCTCCCTTGTGATCCCATAGAACACTTACAGCTCCCTAAATTTTGTTTGGAAACTTCATAATTAATTTCATATGTCACTGAAAACATCTTACATCTATCCATCAGTGCTTCGACATATCTTGCTACTAGTTGAACACTGACTCCGTAACTGATAGTCCCTGAATTCTCATTCCCATTACTATCACTATGCTGAATGAACAAAGCAATAAACTTATCTCTAGTGACATATTGCCCCAATATAGATAAGTGCAACATTCAACTCTGATCAGAAAAGCTTTTTAAAGTAGATGGTAGTTAACAGAGATCTACAACTGGACAGTTCACAGAGAAAGTGTGACTCTAGAGTATTCAGACTTCATGGTACATATTTATCAAACTTCTCTGAGTGCTGAAAATTTATATACAAGTAGCAGAAAGCTTTTAAAAGCCAGAGGTGGTAAATGACTACAGGTAAATAGTGCTTTCAAGAAACAATAGAGCTAATACGCGTATGAATACACAAACTCTCAAACAGCATGCACAAGACCTGAACAAGTATAAGACAATGAAAATCCCTGTATGCTGTATGGACAATGGGACACAAAGTCCCACCTCTAACTAAGAAGCTATTTGCAATTGACAACTGTTCAGAAAAGGGCAATACATTTTCTCCAATGGAGGATCACTAAGTATAAAACCACAGTGCAGGACAGGCCCATGTTGAAGAGTAGTTGAGCACCACAAAAAATTCTTCATGCTTATGTATGCCTTCTTGTTTTGTTCACTTTACTAGTTTTCGTTTTTTTGTTTGTTTGATTGACTGGTTCTTTGGTTTTGGGGTTTGGGGTTTTTGATGAAAGAGAAAGAACATGAAGGTGTATGAATATGAAAGTGAAAAGAACCTGCAAGGAGTCAGGGTAGGACAAAGAATATGATTAAAACACATATAAAAAATTTAAAAATCAATAAAAATGTATATAGGTACAGTACAAAAGCACTATACTTGCAGTGTCTCTTCTTAGATAGTGAAAATTTCCTTATAAACTATGGATTGTTTTTATAACCTGCCATCATATCTATTTCTTTTACTATAATAGTTCTTCAGATTAACTGGAGTGTTTTGCCTAGATTTTAATAAGTTTACCCATCTTCACTTACTGTGAATCTAAAGCTGTTACTTATATGCATACCAAAGTTTGCTTATTCCTGAGAATACTATGTAGGCATGTCACAAGAGCATTGCTTAATTTTTTATCAGATAGCCAAAGAACTTTTTGCAAATTGTTGGTTTTTATTTGAAATTTATAAAGAATAATTATTAATATTTTAAGAAGTTATCGATTATAGCCATGCACGGACAAGAAAGATAAAAGAAGCCTTGAAACTCTGATTCACCTAGGATCATCTCAGTTGCAAATATGATGTGCATGCAGTATCAGTTGTTGCCAAAGATAATTTGACACTTCAGGACATTAATTATGCATTATATGTATTCCTTAAAAGACATTGGAATAGGTTATAAAGACAAAAGAGTGAATGCCTTCATTGGATGACTGCAAATTGCTCAGTCTCATCCTAGCAGAGTAATTATTGTCTTCAGTTTCATGTTAAACATAAACATCAAAAAGACAGGTATTATTTACATTGTTAATAATTATTGGTCCTTACTATTTTCTTGTATGTCTTTATGTATTTGTTATTGTACACTTGTATGTACATGAATGTGAATGTTTGTAGGTTTGCATGTCCAAGCATTTAGAGATCAAAGATGAATGTTAGAAAAGTTTTTTCAGTGACTCGACCTTCTATATTTTCAAATTAAAACCTTTTTTACATAATGTAGTTTAGTTATTTCTTATGTTTGATAGTATGATATAATTACATGAGTTCACCTTTCCCTTTCTTCCCTCAAAACCCTATCATACACTCCTCCTTCCTCTTTCAAATATATCATCATCATTATTTTTAAATGGACATACATGTGACATATATAAGATTACCCACTTATTCATCCAGTTTCATGTTAATGCTATTTCTTTTTCTCTTAAAAAACACAAACAAACAAAACAAAACAAAATCCCTTGAACTAAAAACTAAACACCTTAAAGGTGAAATCAACTAAATAAAATCAAATTCAATGAGACCAAAATATCAAAACAAACACATGCACACAACACACACACACACACACACACACACACACACACACACACACACACACACACACCAAACACCCACATAAAACAAACAACAAACTTTAAAAAAGAAACATGGAGCGTGTTTTGCATTGATATCTTACTCCTAAGGCAAGGGGCCTGACCTAGAGTATGGTTGAGACAGCATCTCTTATTTTTACATAGGTAGCAGGACAAATTTGCTTGAGTCTACCTTTCTAGACCTGGAACTGGAAGAAGCCACCACATCGATTTTTAAGTTGCAAATCTGGTAATCACTCAGGTGCTCATAATTACAAGGGAGGCACTTAAAGACTGAAACTTCTCCCCAGCATTTGAGTATATTTCTTCAAAATTTTAACTGAAGTTTGATAGAAATTAAGGATTTTTCATAAATCACAGCCAAAATATACTGAATACAATAGCCAAATAAAACAGAAGGAAGTGGCTATATATTTCTTTACAGTCAGTTGATAATAGATGAGGTTTATCCGTGCAAGAGTAGATATTCTGTGAATCTGAAAATTACTATTTGATTGTTGACATGGTTTTCATCAGTGAGCAATGGAGGGGCAGCCTTATTTCTTTTAATCCAATGATTTACCTTTCACTGATGTGTACTCTGCACTTTTGGAGTTCTGCTAGACTTTCCTGATCCTTAGTCACCCTTCAAGTAGATAGATAGATAGATAGATAGATAGATAGATAGATAGATAGATAGATAGACATAGACATAGACAGAGACATAGACATAGACATAGACATAGACATAGACATAGGCATAGGCATAGGCATAGGCATAGGCATAGGCATAGGCATAGGCATAGGCATAGACATAGACATAGACATAGACATAGACATAGACATAGACATAGACAAAGACATAGACATAGACATAGACATAGGCATAGGCATAGGCATAGACATAGACATAGACAAAGACATAGACATAGACATAGACATAGACATAGACATAGACATAGACATAGACAAAGACAAAGACATAGACATAGACATAGACATAGACATAGGCATAGGCATAGACATAGACATAGACATAGACATAGGCATAGGCATAGGCATAGACATAGACATAGACATAGGCATAGATATAGTTATAAATAAATATGGAAATATAGAAATATAGTTATATAGATACCCAATGAATTGGACATGATGAACATTTAATTTAATGTGTTAAGATGCATAAGGTCCAAGCATGACTGTCATAAGACCTTCTCAATTAGGTAGGAATGTCCACCTCACTCAGGAAGCTATTATCTAAATTACTATGAGGTAAAGTTACTTTTTATTAAAATCACTGGTATTAGGTTTCTCAATAAGGAACCTTGGAGAAGTTTGGATTTGCAAGTAAATCCTCAATAACACCACACTCAACAAATTGAATACCTCAATCTCAATCTTTCAAATGAATATTGTAAAATTCTTTTCACATTATAAAAACATCACCTCTTTCAGGCAGAAGATAAGCAATGAATTTTGAAAGGCGTGCTACCCTACTGTGTAAGAACTTAATTCCTTCTAGCATGTCTTGATTTTTATCCTGCACATTCTTGGCTTTTGACAGGAAAATTATCAGAGTCTCCTTGAAGAGCAGACACTGTAAGACACTGGGGTTTTCAGCTGCGTCCCAGGCATGTGAAATATTGATAACGGCTATCAAAAGGCTTCCGCATAAGCTATCATGATGGAAGATTGCTTTAAAATAAGTAAATTACAGCATGGTAGATACATGCAGTGTTTGTACCAAATGCCAGTCTATACCTACTCGGTAACTGATAAATGTCCAGAGAAAAAATTCCATATGTAATACCTATTTTAGAAGTAGAAAATTTATGGCATGGAAGGACAGCTTTCTAAAATAAAAGTAACTAGTCTTAACTATTTTATCTATTTTTAAGTCACACTGATTTTGTTTTGCTTCCCCGTTGTGTTCCTCCATCTTCACTTCTGAGAACTGTTTTGTTTGACTGTTCCCCTTGTCATTTGTTGGGACTCCATTGATGTTTACAGTATCTGATTCAGATGAATGAGATGCTAATACTGTAAGTATTGAGTGTCAACATGATGTTCACACTGATGAATCAAATTGAACCCATATATGTGTACTTTTGATATAAATAGTAGTACATAATATTAGAAACAAACAAACAAACAAACAAAAAAACCTGAAAACCATGCCTTTCAAAACTGTATATTTCTGTGTGCACATGACTTCTCTCCCTTTATCTCTGATAGAGAAGGACATTTTGCCATGTTCAGGCGATGAACACCAACTTAGTGTTGTATTTTATACCAGCACCAGTCGAATTCCCAATAGAATACAGATGCCTTTTATGCACTCACTGTCAGACTCAGGCATGAAAACCATGTGTGAAAGGCAGAAAGGAGAGGGATTCCATGGGCAATATAAAAGAGATGTGGACTACAAACGAAGTAAACGAGCAGGTAAAATGGAGAAGGCAACACTGGTTGCTCATTTCTTCATGGCATAATGATTAAGAATCCCAGATTCACATTATTTTTTTAATATTCTTTTTTATTATTTTCTTTATTTACATTGCAAATTTTAATCCCCTTTCCTCATTTCCCCTCCAAAACCTCCTATCCCCTCCCCCTCCACCTGCTCACCAACGCCCCCACTCCTGCTTTCCTATCCTGGCCTTCCCCTACACTGGGGCATGAGCCTTCATAAGACCAAGGGTCTTTCCCCTCATTGATGTCCCACAAGGCCATCCTCTGCTGCATATCCAGCTGGAGCCATGGGTCCCTCCATGTGTACTCCTTGGTTGGTAGTTTAGTCCCTGGAAGCTCAGGGGGTACTGGTTAGTTCATATCCATATTCACATTCTTACTTGACATATTTGTGGTACAAATACAGTTTAAACTGCCTGAGCCTCAGTTCATTATAAGCATAATAATACTTTGTGTTAAAGACTTTTGTGAGGTTTAAAGGCACTAATGTCAATATAATGCTTTCAGAGGATTCTAGGACACACATATGAGTAAATGTTCTCCTTTTCCTCATTTTTATTTATAATCACATTTTATTAATGAGAATAGTTTTGTATACATTATTGGTATAAACAATGAAAGCATGAAGGTAGAATAGAATATCTGTGTGTTATGTATACATACAAATTTTAGTATAAATCAAACTCTGTGACAAGAAATCAGGGTATAGATAACAAAATGCTTAGGTATACATTATAGTTGCCAAAACATGTAAATATCATTACTACAGGGAACTTCCTGGGGCAGAAGACATTATTTCTAATAGAAGCATGATTTTCAGTTGAGATACGGGAGAAAGCAAACCAGTCTTTTGGAGGACTGCACAAATAATGAAGAGACAGATGTAGGACCAAAAGCAAGTAACACACACAGATTGGTTAAGTAGCATGCAGCCAGAGAAGGAGCCTTTTGTATTTTAGCATGAACTACTGTCTAGATATCTTCTTCCACACACATGAGAATATATATTCAAGTAGGAATATCCAATTCACATCAAATATTCCCAGGGTCTACTAAGGGCAGCCGATTATCAAGATGATGCTAAAATTGGTCCTGACAACTTACTAATTTGCTGTAATCTGAGTTAGCCTCAGGTTGGTATACAAGTTATCAACTGTATATTGTGCTTGTTCTCCAACTCTTGTTTTTTCCTCCATTCTGCAGGAATTGAGATCAGCACACCTGTTGTTGCTCTGGAACCACACATAGAACAGTTATCCTGAGTACTACATCACTTGTTTTGCAAACTAAGGATGAAACCAAATTTTGTCTGGAGAACTTGCTCACAGTATCCTGGACTAGAGATGAACACAAGTGGCAGGTGTTAAATAACTGATTCTGTGACAATTTTTTTTGTGCCAAAAATTGAAATCATAGATGAAATTAAGTGATTAAAATTTTGTAGTTTCAGAATTAAATAAGCACATCTATAATCAGATCATTTATGCTTTTAAGAAATGTTCAATTTAAAATCTTTTCATTTGTGTTTCAATTAGAGCATGATTTTAATTCATCATGTCAACTATTCCCTTTCCTATAACCCCTTCCATGTTCATCATTCCACTCCCTCCTAAATTCATGGCCTTTTTTCTTTAATCCATATTCATATATGATTCTGTGACCATTTTTATGCCAAAATTTAAATCCTAGAAGAAATAAAATGATTAGAATTTTGTAGTTTCAGAGTTAAATAAGCAATCTATGACTAGATCACTGATGCATTTGAGAGATGTTCCATATATGTATGTATGTATATACACATACATATATGCACATATATAGATACATATATATATAGATACACACACACACACACACACACATATATATATATATATATATATATATATATATATGATTTGATGAGTCCACTGATAATTTGTCCATAAATGACTTGTAATTGATATATGCTCAATTTAAAAAAAAATAAAACCTGCATAAAAATTGAGGCACAGAATTGAAAGAAATATCATCTGTCTCCTTTTCCTCTCAATCAACATGGGATGGAATTATTATCCTGTCATCAGTTTTCTTCATTATTATTTTCTTATTCTTTTGTCATGCCTAAAGTTATTATTTGGGAAGAAAGAAACAAATACACAAAATCTACAAAATATTAAGGAATTTAAATTGTATCTTTCTTTAGGAATGCAATAGAATAGTGAATATAGATTCACATTTATGACTATCATGTTTTTTCATTGGACCAAATTGATGTGGTCCCTTAACAAGAAATTGTTAGAAAAAAAAAACAGTTTTACTACAGTACAATGAAGTCTTTCTGTTTGGACCACACCAAATCAATAATTAAGTTTGGGTAAAATAATGGCTGTTCGGAATGTAATCATAAGGCATTAGACTTTGAAAAAAAAAAGTATTTTATTTGTGTGTCATTTTGCCTTAATATGTGTCTGAACCACTTGAATGTCATCAACGCCATAAAGGATACAATCACCTGTAACTGGGTTTTTATACAGCTTTAAGCAACTGTGTAGGTGCTAAGAATATGACCTAGCTCTTCCATAAGAGAAGGGAGCTCTCTTAAACACTGAGTCGTCTGATCTCCCATCCACACACACATTTAACAAAGTATTTTTCAAGGAAGAAGGAAGAATAACAAAATTTAGTTAGTAGTTATATAAATCAATTTAAGGACCTTTTTACTGCATATTGTGTAAGATAAATGTGGTTGTCTAATTCTGAAAATCTGAATCTTTAATCATTCAATGTATTTCTACAAATTCTGTCCAGTGGAATGATTGTGAATAAAGACTAGGAAAGAAGTCAAGCACTAGCAAGCTAGAAGGGCGTGTAGGATGCAAATTAACTGAAACTCTAGGCATATATTCTGTAGATTCTAAATTTTGCACTGAAATGTACTTTCTTCTCATTGACTGACTATAAATGACTCCAGGACATTGATTTGGAAGAGAACATACTTCACTTCTAAACAAAGTCTCCAATTGTAACTAAAAACTCACCATGGAAATTCTAAATGGTGAGTTTTAGAATTTGATAGATTCCAAGCAGGTGTTTTGGATTTTGTAATTTTCCCATCTTATTGTGGCTTAAGACAAATTTAACTTTATTTTGCCTGTACCATTTAAAGGAATGAAGTTCTCCTAGACTGGATATCTATAGGGTTGTGATGGAAGAATACTCCTTCTCTTGAGACCAGGGAATGTTCATTGTTGGTTATTCTTTTTAGACTTAGTTTCAAAAGTGGAAATTCAAAACAAATTATTTAAAATTTTATTATAGGAAGAATATTATTGCAATGTTTACTAATTATTATGATTTAATGAAACCTCCCATTTCCCCTGAACTAACTTTCTCTGTTCCACCAGCAAAAGGTATATCATTTAGTCTTCAAAACGCTTTATTGTTTAATTAGTGAAGTTTCTGATTCATTCTTTAGAGAGGAAGCCTAAGGCGGACACACTACTTACACAACAGGGTTGATTTTTTTCAGGCAAGGACATGGGAGGAAGGAGATTGTTTAATCACACATTGATACATGACATCTGTACATATATGGATATCTGGTGTGGCTATCATGTGTTCTCAAAAAATTAAACTTGACAACAGCAGCATTGGGCAGGGCTCTGCTAGACACAGAAAGGACACTGAAATGATCAACTCAAGTAAGGTCATAAGCAAACACCTGTCCAGCAAACACTTTTTCTAGGGGTTCTGTGATAAGATTTTGTGCTGTATATAAAGTAGGTCCTACATTCTCCTTACTGTAAGAATATAGGAAATACATTTCCTTAGTCCACACCTTGAAAGGTAGGAAATACTGGAGGTGTCACTGCTCAGACAAGCTTCTTAAACTTAGAAACATTTGGAGCTGAGATCAATCTGAAGTTAGATCATTAAATTACTCTTTTACATAGTTGAATATCTTCAGAATGTATAATCATTTTCTTTTATGTTTAATATATATTATGTCTGTAAGTCATTATGTTTGTAATTTTTTTTCTTTCAGTAAGGTGATTCAGTACAAAAAGTCTCCTTTTGGCCATTTCATTTGGAATACAACAAAATGCTAGACATAAATTTATAATTATAGTCTAAATGAGGCTATGTAATGGAATATATTTATTACGTAGATGTAAGTATGTAAGTGAACAGCCACACATCAAGACCTGGCAACACAAATAATTATAGACTCTGTCTTCCTAAGTGGGAACAAGGGGAACACTTGGTGTCTTGTTCTCAATGAGTTCAATTTCTCAATTCAATTTCTCAATTTCACAATTACAACAGCTTTGACATTTTGTCTTTTTTTTTCTGGAAAGTATCATGTAAAATCGACTCTTCTGTCCCTAGAAGCTTGTATTACTGTTCTCTTTTACACTTACAGCAACAAAGACTAAGCAAAGTAAATCTGGGAGTTGTCATGTGTCTCCAGAGAAGAATCCCCCCAAAAAACTGATCTCCAGAGTGGCAAATCAATCAAATTGTAAAGAATTCTCTCACCTCTTCCCTTGAATGTAGGTAAGACATGCTCAAACATCAGTTCTACACAAATTCATCACCAATGATACCAAAGAAACAATTCTATCCAAACCTATTACAGCAAAATAATGCACTAAAAAAACAAAACAAAACAAAACAAAAAAAAACATATTTAAAAGAGCATAAGTAAAGGTGTCCTTTAGAAACTGTGGTACATTTACACAATGGAGCACTACTCAGCTATTAAAAACAATGAATTTATGAAATTCTTTGGCAAATGGATATACCTGGAGGATATCATCCTTAGTGAGGTAACCCAATCACAAAAGAAGTCACTAGATATGCACTCACTGATAAGCAGATATTAGCCCAGAAAGACCCAA
>NC_034605.1:30941333-30944780 GCF_900095145.1 Mus pahari | reverse complement strand
TGGGATTGCTTCAAGTATCTCTCCATTAAATTTGATATTACCTCTTGGTTAGCCATAAATTGCTTTTATAATGTTTAGATATGGGTGTTGAATTCCTGATCTCTCCTATACTTTTAATATGAAGGGTGTTGTAATTTGTCAAATGCTTTTTCTGCATCTAAGGGGATGACCATGTGATTTTTTTCTTTGAGTTTGTTTATATAGTGAATTACATTAATGGAGTTTTGTATATTGAACTGACCTTGCATCCCTGGGATGAAGCCTACCTGATTGTGGTAAATGATGGTTTTGATGTGTTGTTGGATTTGGTTTGCAAGAATCTTTTTCGTTTTAATTATTTTATTAGATATTTTCTTCATTTACATTTCAAAAGCTATCCCGAGTATCCCCTATACCCTCCCCCACCCTGCTCCCCTGCCCAGTCACTCCCACTTCTTGGCCCTGGCTTTCCCTGTATGGGGCATATAAATTTTGCAAGACCAAGTGGCCTCTCTTCCCAACGATGGCTGACTAGGCCATCTTCTGCTATATATGTAGCTAGAGACACGAGCTCTGGGAGTACTGATTAGTTCATATTGTTGTTCCACCTACAGGGTTGCAGAATCTTATTGAGTAAATTTGCATTGATAGTCATAAGCAAGGTTGGTCTAAAGTTCTCTTTTTTTGGTTTGGTCCTTGTGTGGTTTAGGTATCAGAGTATTTGTAGCTTCATAGAATGATTTAGTGTTACTTCTGTTTCTATTTTATGGAATAGTTTGAGGAATATTGGTATTAGGTCTTCTTTGAAGGTCTGATATAATTCTGCACTACATCCATCTTGCCCTGGACTTTTTTTGGTTAGGAGGTTTTAATATTTTCTTTCTCCTAGTGGGATATAGGCCTGTTTAGGTAGCTTACCTGCTCTTGGTTTAATTTTGTTATATGGTATCTGTCTAGAAAACCATTCATTTCATCTAGATTTTCCAGTTTTGTTGAGAGCCAATGATTTTTTTTTAATTTCCTACAATTCTTTTCATTTATGACTTTGTTAATTTGGATACTGCCTCTGGGTACTTTAATTAGTTTAGCTAGGGGTTTATCTATCTTGTCAATTCTCTCAAAGAACCAGCTTTTGGTTTTTTTGATTCTTTGTATTGTTCTCTTTATTTCTATTTGGTTGATTTCTGGCATGAGTTTGATTATTTCCTGCCATCTACTCCTCTTGAAAAAAAAAACTTCAATAAATCATGCTGGACTAACTGGCTGTCTATATGTAGAAAAATGAAAATAGACCCTTATTGTTCACCGCACAAAGCTCAAGTGCAAGTGGATCAAGGACCTCTACATAAAACAAAATACACTGAATCTAATAGAAGAGAAAGTGGGAAAGAACCTTAAACTCATTGTCACAGGGGGAAATTTCCTAAACAGAACTCCAGTGGCTCATACTCTAAAGTAAAAAATTGATAAATGCGATCTCATAAAACTGAAAAGCTTCTGTAAGGCAAAGGACATAATCAATAACACAAATAAGCAACCTAGATAATGGGAAAAAAATCTTCAGTAACCACAAATCCGATAGAAGGCTAATATCCAAAATATATAGGGAACTCAACAAGTTGACTGCCAGAAAAAACAAACCCAATAAAAAATGGGTTATATAACTAAACTGACAGTTCACAACAGAGGAATCACAAATGGTTGAGAAACACCTAAAGAAATATTTGAAGTCCTTTAGTGAGAAGAGATATGCAAATCAGAATGACCCTGAGATTCCACCTTACACCAATCAGAATGGCTGAGATCAAACCCACAGGTTATACCACATGTTGCGAAGGATGTGGAAAAAGAGGAACATTCCTGCATTGCTGGTGGGATTACAAACTGGTGCAGCAACTCTGGAAGTCAATCTGGAGGTTCCTCAGAAATTTGGAAATAGATCTACCTGAAGACCCAGCAATACGACTCTTGGGAATATACCCAAAAGATGCCCCACCACGCCAGAGAGGCCCTTGTTCTACTATGTTCATAGCAGCCTTACTACTGATAGCCAGAAGATGGAAACATCCCAAATGTCAAACAACAGAAGAATGGATACAGAAAATGGGGTTCATTTACACAATAGAATACTACTCAGCTATTAAGAACAAGGACATCCTGAGTTTTGCAGGCAAATGGATGAAACCAGAAAGTGTCAATCTGTGTGAGGCAACTCTGACCCAGAAGGACATGCATGGCATGTACTCACTAATAAGTGGGTATTAGCTAAAAAGAAAAGTACAGAATACCCAAGACACAGTCTACAGAACTCAAAAAGTTCAATGAACTGAAGGTCCCAAGCGATAATGCCTCAGTCCCACCTGGGAAGGAGTAGAAAGCAACCACAAGAGGGAAAGGGGGAGACACCTGGGAGAGAAAGGGAACAGCGGCAGGGAGAGGGAAACATGAACTGGTATTGGGTGGGAGAAATGGCCTGAAGGCCCGAGGGTCAGCTGAAAGAATGGAAACAGGCAACCCTGGGATGTAGGAGGTTGGGGGAACTGCCCAGAATGTACCAGAGACCTGGGAGGTGAAAGACTCTCAGGACTCAAAGGGAGGGACCTTAGATGAAATTCCCTACAGTGGGGAGAGGGAACATGTAGAACCCATATCCAGTAGAAAGAAAGGTCATCAAGTGAGGGATGGAGTTGCCATCCCACAGTCAAAAACTCTGTCTCATAATTTTTCCTGTCTGAAAGAACTGCAGGGATAGAAATGGTGAAGAGCCTGAGGAACAAGAGGTCCAGTGACAGCCCTAAATTGCATCCAGCTCAAGGGGAAGTCCCAAGTCCTGACACTATTACTGAGGCTATGAAGTGCTCACAAAATGGGACCTAACATGACTGATCTCCAAAAGACCCAAGAAGCAGGTGAAAGAGTCAGATGCAGATGTTTGCACCCAACCAATAGACAGAAGCTGGTGACCCCTGTGGTTGAATTAGAGAAAAGCTAGAAGTTAGAGAGGAAGGTGACTCTGTGGGAGGACTACTGATCTCAATTAACCTGGACCCTCAAGATCTCTCAGAGACTGGACCAGGAAGTATATACCAGCTGACATGAGGCCCCCAACATATATACAGTAGAGAACTTTTGTATCTGGGTTCAGTCAGAGAAGATGCACTTAACCCTCAAGAGACTGGAAGCCATGGGGAGGTCTGGTGGGGTTGGTGGGGTAACATCCTCATCGACTCCAAGTATGGACTGAACAGTTGGAGGATGGACTGGGAGGGGAATAAAATCTGGAGTGTAAAAAAAAAGAAAGGAAAAAAATAATAAAAAGAAGCATGGTTGAATCAAAGATGGCTACATCTTTCAGAAGTTCTATGATCATGTGGTCTCAAATTCGCAAACACTGCTTTACCTGAGTACTATCATAAGTCAAGTTTAAACATAAGTTTACACAGGCACACACACACACACACACACACA
>NC_034605.1:30936923-30941273 GCF_900095145.1 Mus pahari | reverse complement strand
GAGAGAGAGAGAGAGAGAGAGAGAAATGGCTGCATTCAGAGCCAAGATGAATTGGGAACAGACTGAAGCAGTGTCTTTTGTCCTCTTTAAAAAAAAAAAAAAAAACAACAACAAAAAAAGAATTTTTATTAGATATTTTCTTCATTTATATTTCAAATGCTCTCCCAAAAGTTCCCTAGTCCCTCCCCCACCCTGCTCCCCAAGCTACCCACTCCTGCTTCCTGACCCTGGCATTTCCCTGTACTGGGGCATATAATCTTTGCAAGACCAAGGGTCTCTCCTCCCAATCATGGCTGACTAGGCCATCTTCTGCTACATATGCAGCTAGAGACAGGAGCTCAGGAGGTACTGGTTAATTCATATTGCTGTTCCTCCTTGGGTACCTTCTCTAGCTCCTCCATGGGGGGCCCTGTGTTCCATCCAATAGCTGACTATGAACATCCACTTCTGTATTTGCCAGGCACTGGCCTAGCCTCACAAGAGACAGCTATATCAGGGTCATGTTATCAAAATTTTGCTGTCATATGCAATAGTGTCTGCATTTGATGGCTGATTATGGTATGGTTCCCTGAGTGGGGCAGTCTCTGGATGGTCCTTCCTTCTGTCTCAGCTCCAAACTTTGTCTCTGTAACTCCTTCCATGAGTATTTTGTTCCCTATTCTAAGCAGAGACTAAGTATCCACACTTTGGTCTTCCTTCTTCTTGAGTTTCATGTGTTTTGCAAATTGTATCCTGTCCTCTTAATCCATGTTTCTGTTACCACAGGAAGCATTAACTTCCTCCTCACTTTTATCCCACTTCTATGTTTTTCTGTGTTGTTCTGCATTTCGTGATAGTATCTCCAGAGCTCAGGCTGCTTTGTCAATCACTAAAGTCATCTCAGGTTCGTGATGACTCAAAGTCATGGCCAGCAGGAAACATATGAGCATTTCCTAATACCTTGTCTCTGGTTCCTGGGTTACAATCTTTCTGTCACGTCTTCTATGATATTCCCTGACTGTTTCTGGTGGTAGTAAATGTACTGAATTCTCGTCTTAGCTTTGGATCATCATATCATAGAAACAGTCATTTATTCTCTAAGGTTTAACTAAACATGATTTTTTTTGTCAGTAATGATGAAACTTTGTAAAATGACTCACCACAAAGGATGTGACAGTTTCAGGGATCAATAAGCTTAAGCACAAATGTTTACAAGAGTACTTGAAGACCAGTTGCATCTGCTTAATAGCCCTCTGATCATAGCTTCCTTGATGGAGCCTATAACCTTCCCAGGCACTTGATTTTTGCCCAGGATTACAATATCACAAATTAAATTATAACTGTGTAGTTGTCTTTAAATCAGAATCAGGACATTGTTCACTACTATCATAACTGCTTGCTAGTATTTTACTCATGGACACACTGGCAAAGTGGCTGATTACTTTGCCATGTGACTGATTGCTAATAACCATGAACTTTCCCCCCAAAACAACATGCCATCCCTTGGCAGCACAAAATATTTCCATATGGTGGAAGTTTTGAGATCACCATTTAGTCCAGATTGTTTGAGTGTTGTTGAACTAAAGTATGAAATTTCTTCAACAGTCAGGGTTAACCGTTTGATTCTGGTGTGAAATTAACAATATGCATAGATAATGAGTGTCATATGCCCCACCTTTCCAGTGTTCCTAAGGAAGATTGACTCTAGACATGGAGATTTTACTGAAGAAACCTATTTACCACACATGTATTTTCTCATGTATGTTGTACAACTTTGTACAAATTCTTCAACTACTTCACTGTTAATAAAATTATCCTGTGCCATTCCAAATGATGTCCTAAAGCAATATACCTTGTAAGAGGTGGCATTATATCAGGAAAAATTGGAGCCATTTCTCTGAAAGAGAAAATGGTCATTAAGATTAAGAAACTGTGACATTACAACGAAATTTTAAACATAGTCTAATACAGAATGAGAATGAAAAGGTCTCAAGACTTATCAAAGTGTCTGAGAACAACTTATCTCAACATGAATAGTAGACCTTATTCCATTTAGTAGAAAATAATTTGCCATCACACTATCTGAGCCTCAGTTTCTTTATTTGTGCTTCTGCATGGTGCCATCTAACAAGATCAAGTAAGTTAAATTTGTGTGTAGACCATGAAGGAGCCAACCAGAGCCATACCTTCTTCTGCTACACTTACTGTGTCCCAATCTGCCTTATGGATTCTAACAGGTACTATGTGAGTCCAGTGACTTCAGGCTTTTTGTAAGCTAAAAGTATTCGGTCAAATGGCTCAGATGAGAGAAGAATTTCCTACAGCATACTCCCATTTTCCAAAATACCTCATGATTGTCTTACTTTCTACACCAAGAATATCTCCCCAAATTTATGAGTCATGTCTATGTAGTTCAATCACCTCTGTAAACATAGTTCAAGGGAAGAACTTCACACTACACTTTAATACAGGGATAATTGTCCACAATTAAGAACTGCTTGATTTTAAAACAAATATTGTACAATTTGCCTTCTAATAGCCCCTGTGTTAGTCTGTCTTGTCTCCCTCTCAGATCACCTTGAAGATTTTTAACACTCAGATAAACGAATGTCCCTACTACTATGAGAAGAGACTGTACTTGAGTTCTGGTGAGAGAAGAATATTATGAACACAGACAGTGTAGCTATCAGACTGTCATCTCTTTTTCTCTCTGATAATTTTTGGGTATGTTCATGTAGCAGTTGGGCAAATTTCTAAATGACGATATGCTTCCATTTTCTACCTATCAAAGTAAAGAACCAAATGTTTCTTTAGTAAAGAATGGAACCAAGAAACAAAGTAAAGAACAAAGTGTTACTTTAGTAAAGAATCAATACAACTTTAAGCCCACTGCTCTAAGAGTGGAGAAAAGACTAATTAATCTGACTCACTGTCAGATTTTCATATTGTCTAGACGGTATCCTACAAATGGCCCTGGGGTGCCAGTCTCCATGTGATACATCTACAGATCAAATTCTGTACCTAAGGCTCAGGGAACATAGCAGTAGATTGGATTATAAGAATATAAGAACCAGAGGACCATGAAGTCTGCTGTGATTTTATGTCTTCTGGCCATTACAAAGGTTTTATACTCCTGAAATCTCAATAAAATATCTGCCTAAACAGGGCTTGAAAAATTCCAACACCATTTGACATCCCAATGTAGATGGAGGGAAATCTCATGAAATCCCACCTCTAGATAAAGAGCTGTTAACAGCCATGCTAAGAGGGAGATAAGCCTTATGGAGGGATGAACTCTTGATTGTTTACCCAATACAAAATAATAAGACCTAAGAAACATCTACACAGGGAACACGGAAAAGATTCACCAGGGTGTATTTATATGTGTGTGAGCACTTATGTGCGTGTTTATGAGTGTGTGGGTGTGTAAAAGCAGTACATACAGATGATTAAATTGCAGGTAGCCTTGAATTTGGGAGGGAAATAGACTGTCTAATATGGAAGGGATATTAGATGAGGAGAGAGGCAAAAGGATATAATATTTTAAATATTAAAAAGCAGCCACTCCCCTCAAAACAAAACCTAAAACCTTAATGAAGATAGTCTGAAAATGCAAAAGCATGATCAGAAGAATGCAAATAGTGTAATAATTGTTTTGGAAAAAAAACTAATATAAATTTTGAATAGTTAACTCTGCATTGGATCTGCATTGTGAGTGTGTCTCTCTGGTACATACACTGAGGATGAATGAGCTATGTGAACATATACTTCATACAATATTTGTGGAAGTTTTCATGATGGTAGACTGTTAAATTGTTTAAGTTTATTGTGAGAAATGGGAGCCTGATGCATTTATCATTTGTCTCTAGGCTGCTTTAGCACACATTTACTGTAATAAAAAATTATCTGTTAACCAACAAGCAAATGGGGAAACTCCCTGTACCTGTTAGTTGGAGAGGCAGAGAGTATGGCAGGATAGAATGGGCTTTGGTCCTTTTGGGTTTCCCATTAGGAAAAACACCACTTTACCTGATTCCACCTAGTAAAATCACCATCCCAATTCAACATACCAGGATGAGAAAACTGAGGTTCATACAGTGATATATTACAGTAGTTAACAGGATAATTGTTTCCCATCCATCTTGTATCCATCTACACTGCAATTTTTTTCTTTTTTTTAATTAATATTATTTTCTTTATTTACATTTCAAATGCTATCCCGAAAGTTCCCTATACCCTCCCCCACCCCTGCTCCCCTACCCACCCACTCCCACTACTTGGCCCTTGCATTCCCCTGTGCTGGGTCATACAAAGTTTGCAAGACCAAGGGGCTTCTCTTCCCAATGATGGCCAATTAGGCCATCTTCTGCT
>NC_034605.1:30924747-30935808 GCF_900095145.1 Mus pahari | reverse complement strand
CCTCTGCCTCTGCCTCTGCCTCTGCCTCTGCCTCTGCCTCTGCCTCTGCCTCTGTCTCCCGAGTGCTGGGATTAAAGGCATGTGCCACCATGCCCAGCATTACATTGCACTTTTAAGGTAACATTTGATACATTCTTGAGATAGTTGAGGCTTTAAAACATTACTTTGTTTTTAAATTGATAATTTAAATTATTATTTATTGCTTTGCTTTAGTTTCTCCATCGGCATTGAATTAGTTATAATACACACTATCTTGAATCTGGTTATATCTGTAAACTTTCGATAATATACTGCTAACTTCTACATGGTTAACTGATTTGGAGATTCATCTGGAAAACAGTTAAAGGACTGGTAACAAAAGAAAACCAAACAAAATACTTCAGGATCAGGTGATATTACAGACAGGAGAGTACAAAAGTTGTGAGGGTCAGAGCAAAACAGGGTGCTTGCTGTGAGATCGCATCTTCTGTATATGACAGGGAACCCATATCCATGAAATCTCAACAATTATGTCAGTCTAAATGAGACCTGCATGGTGAGCATAGTTGACATTCAAACATGGAAGAAGGAAACCTCACAGGCTCATCTCCTAGAGGAAAACATACAATCAATGGCTACTAAAAGAGGCAGACTAAATCTCTATGGCTGAATCTGATGGTAAGTTACCCAATTTCTAGTGGTCAGTTATAAACACAAATAGATATGACAGAAAATAAATGGACTTAATTCTGCTGGTTTTGTATGTGTGTGTATACATGTGTAATGTATATATTGTATAAATACATAAATGTGCATATGTATGCACATATATTTACACAATGAAACACACAAATACACACAAACATATACATATATACCAGTTGACTGACCCATTATTTAATTTGTAATTCCTGGTACAGTTGATTCATTTAAAATGAGTCCAATGGTTTTGACACAAAAATGATATAAAAGTTAAACTAGTCATCTGTAATGCAAAACTTACCTCACTATTCTATGCTCATTATCACTGTACAGCACTGTGCATATTATAAAAGTATTAGAAATACCAAGTTTCTATTTAAAGACCATCAGCTATTTCCTTATTGCTGACAATACTCGTGTATATATAAATGTGTCACTTTTTCAATATGCAGGGTATAGTATAAAATATTCTTGAAAAATATTAGACTTCAATCCTGTTTTATCTAGAAGTGTTCTATTGTGCCTTAAGAACTGAAACTCAAAACGAAAAAATTTAAAACTCTGGAAAACCTTTCAGTTTCTCATCTCCATTTATCCCTTAATTTTTCTTGGATTCTATTTTTCTATTCTATTCTATTCTATTCTATTCTATTCTATTCTATTCTATTTATATTTATATTTCATTCAATATCATCTACTAATGACCTCAGTGTACCAATTTGCATGCTTAACTGTCCTTGCAATTTTTCAGTGAAAACACATAGAACATGGATTTTCCACTTATGTTACTATTATTTATATAGTGCTCAAAAGATATCGATCAAACTTCTCAAAGAACTAATCAACAAGTAAGAATACGTATTTTGTCTATGCACATATACACATACTTCCATACAACTGTAGTACCTCAAATAAATAAGAAAATAGTACGCAAGTAAGAAAAGAAGCCAAAATGCTAGAGCAAGTGTTGGACATCGGTTAACTTGCTTCTGCAAGTTACAGAAGCAGGTCGCTATCACTTAATGATCAGCCACGCTATGCAAATCAAAAAGTAATGGGTTTAGACATTGATTACAAAATATGAATTGTTTCATTTTCAACACCTATTGTTGATAACTTTTTAAAAATCCCTTATAATTGAGTTGACCCAATAACTGCCAGGAAAGTCCACTGCCTTCTAAGGAGATAAGGCTGTGCAACTAGCCCGGTTTCTGGGTTTCTTAGGGGCAATCAACAGGCTGAACTACACACATCCAATAATTTATCTTTACATGGAATGAACAGAATAGGATATTTTAATTTAAGATATAATGTACTCTTACCTATGATGATTGTCAATAGAGAAAATTACTCTTGGAGTTCCAAAGAAAGGAATAATAGACATTACATTCCAGCACAGTGTCTGATAATCAATTTGACTTTCTAGTTCATTTTAGATCTATACAAAGAGAATTTGTCAGGAAGGAAGGTATCATTAGAAATCCAATACTGAGCCGGGCAGTGGTGGTGCACGCCTTTACTCTCAGCACTTGGGAGGCAGAGGCAGGTGGATTTCTGAGCTCGAGGCCAGCCTGGTCTACAAAGTGAGTGTGACAGCCAGGGCTACACAGAGAAAGCCTGTCTTGATAAAAAAACAAAACAAACAAAAAGAAAAGAAAAGAAAAGAAAAGAAAAGAAAAGAAAAGAAAAGAAAAGAAAAGAAAAGAAAAGAAAAGAAAAGAAAAGAAATCCAACACTGATGCCACTCCACTGATGGAGTGCATCTGATGTATAAAATTCTTGTATTAAGTTGGTGAAAAGCAGTCTTCAAGCTACTTTTCTCAAATAGCATGCCTTAGAATGTGAGAACCAGAGACAAAGGCTCAATAGGAGGCCAGATATGGTGTACCAGGGAAGGGAGAATATAGACAGAGCATGCCTCTTCATAGATACCACTCCTTGGTGTATTGCCAAAGAAGTGTTTGTATATCACTGCACCTCATGTTAGAAACACCTGTTTCTCAGATAATTTAAACTGTAGCCTTATTCAGTACTACTTTTTATTTATCTGCTTTGTTATGTCCCTTTTTTTTTTCATTTGTTCTTATCTATTTAATTCTGAGAACATCACAGATATTGTAGAAAAGGGAAATGACAGAAACATTGTAGGAAAGAATGAGATCTTCCTTCCCTGCAGTCTGGCACTAATAACTAAGGACATAGTAAGGGTGTTAAATAATTGAATATAAGATAAAGTGTTGTATGATCAGTTGTTCTATAAACCACAGTGTGTAGAAGTTACATATGGTTCTACCTTTCAGTGCCATGGCCCCAGAAATAAGACTCAGACTCAAAGACAAATACATTGGCCATATTGCTAGCCTCTACTCTGACTAGATCATAACTTAAAATAACATACTTATTCTAATGTACATTCTGCTACATGACTGGTTACCTGTATTCGAGTACCACACATCTGCCTCATCAAGTCTTCTTGGAGAAAGCTTCCCATGCTTCATTGTATCCCCTAATTCTTCCTGCCTCTAGGATGTCCCACCTTCTATTCTACTCTTTACTATCGACCATATGTTTTTTGTTTTTTTTTTTGTTGTTGTTTTTTTGATTGACAGGTCATACATAGATATTTCCTCTATAATAATGTATATTCATTTTTCCTAAGCTAGTGCTATAGAAGACAATAGTTGAAGATATTCATTGGAGAAATCTACACATAGTTCTTACTTGGATCCTAACATATTTTTGGAAAATGTGAACTATTATGGCACCTAAGGATATCTTAGGTGTAAAAGCACCAGCATTTACACCTTCTGTCCTTGGATCATGAAACTTTTTCTCATATGCAGTAGTTTAATTCCAAAACCTACCTGCATGGTTTTTGTTGTTGTTGTTGTTGTTTTATCTTAATACTGATTAATAGAAATCCCATAATATTTTTTTAAAGATATGACTTTTTCATCCTTACTTTCTCTAATTCTGAAGCAATTTTTCAGTTAACTTGCTTTCTTTCCAAACCCTAATTAGTGGTGAAAATTGTAAAGGAATATCACAATGCTTTCTTTCAAATTTACACTGCAGGAACTCAAGGAATTGACAACTACTCATTTCAAAGTCAACATTTTTAAGCAATCAGATTTTTATTTTATAAAAGGTAATATAAGAGATTTAAAAAGTTAAAAGCATTGAAGATGTGGTTCATTCATCATGGGCCATCTCAGCAAATACCACTAATAAGCACTTAGCATGTTTAGCACTTGTTTTTGATGACGCCATGCTTCAGAGCCCTGAGATAACACGTAACCATCTTTGTATCCTTGCGTAGGCAGTAGAAGAGTTTACAAAATGCAAGAAGGTGCTTGCTTTTTTTGGAGGACCTCAATTCTATTAGGTCTGACCACCTGTCAGGGTCATTATTTTCTTCAATTCCAGGCCGAATCTAAACATCAGAAGGAAAAAAGGACAAGTATTATGCACTTTGTTTGTATGCTTCATCCTTATAAATTCCTCTCATCCCTCTCTCTCTCTCCCTGCCCTTCCCCTTCCCATTCCCATTCCCCCCCCCCTCTCTCTGTTTGTGTGTGTATATATATGTGTATGTATTTGCATGCATGTGATTGTGTGTACACATAGAAATGAATGGTCACTCTTGAGTAAAGTTTCTTGGATGGAGATTATATTTTTTAAGGATAAGTTTTCTTACTTTTATCAAAAGTCATCAGAGATCTTGCCAATGCATTTCCAGTGTTGGAATTACAAGGAAAACTCTACACTTTTCTCATATAGATAAGAATTTTGGAAGCAAATTCAGCCTCTAATACTTGCAAGAAAGGTCCACAGAAACATGAACAATCTCCACAGTTCTGGTGCATATTACCTCTACATTTTGAATGAAATTTCAAAGAAGTAAGCGTAGAAAAACAGTCAAGATTATGTCTTGTCATATTCCTAGGTCATGGTATAATGGATCATTTATCATGTAAAACTAGAAGTGAAATTATCTTATTTTGTTCTACAACAAAATTTATTCTCCATATTGTATTTTTCCTAAGCTTTAGAAATGATAAACATTTTCTTTAATGAGTTAAGGTTCAGTAGATCCTATCATTACTACATTAAGATCTTCTGAGTTAGGCCAGTATGCTCATCTCATCCAGGAAAACTTCTGTCCAAACTTCTATGGGCACCGGCTATTTTCTACTGAGATCACTTGTGTGTTAGATTCTCAGTAAAGAACTTTGATGAGTTGGTTTTGTATGGGATCCCCTATTGTCAAGGCTATAAGCATATCGGATACTCTTGAAAACGAAGTTTATAAAAATTAGTTTCTCATTATACAAATCACCTCTTTCATACATGATATAATCAGACAAATACCAATAGATGACTCACCCTACTAAGTAAAGTGTTTGCTCCCTCCAGAACTACTTTATTTCCATAGTTAAGCTCTACAGCTCTTGTCATCATTCCATCATCAGACTCTAAATGAGTCAACACTGCAGGTATGAGCATTTTCAGTGGATATGTCCAGAAATTTGAAATATTGATGATGACTTTCAGAAGATCTTCATTCTAAACAATCAGAATTAATATTGCACTGAATAAATAATACAGAGCATGGTTGATACATGACATGTCTGTACAAAGATGGAAAGCTACAATACCAATTTTTAAGTACAAGTTACATAAGAAATGTTTTTGGAACATAACACATAATGCAGAAATGTGAACTTTAAGCTATGGAACTACAGTTTGCTGATATAAAGCTAATTAGGCATTAATAATTTTTCTTCATGACATTTCAATATGATCATAATTTGTTTTATACTCTGTATGGGAATATGTGCCTTATTATGATGTGGGGGGTTTGGCTCTTATTTCATTGCATTTTTTCCTTTTATTATTGAAAACGTTTTAGGCCTCAGCAGGATCCCCACGGTCTGACTCAACAAGGTGGTGGCAAATGATTTTATGAAAGTTAAACATCTGATATAATCTGGCATTTGATTGCATTAGTTACTGTGTGCTCTGATGTTTTCCAGCCTAATCCTATTGGATCTGAGGTTATTGTATCTCTTATATTCCCAGTATTAACACACAGCACAAATAGCTGGAGTACTTCTAAAGTTGTTTTGGTAAATAATATAGATAAATACTCACAGTTTTTACAGAATGTGTAGAAATGGTTTGGCAGTTCTTGTTTATTTTATTCTTAAAACATACTCTCTCAGTTAACTTTGAGTCCTGGAGAGAATGAAATAATTCAAACATTTTAGTTTTTGAATGGAAGGAATATGTCTATGACCAGACTGTTGACATATTTGATAGATTTGCAATAGTACCACCTAAGTATGACATAAAAATTAAAATAGATATGGAAGCAACTACTGTATCTCTACTTCTTCCTTTTCTTCACTGTGCTCCTAATTATTGTTGTTGTTTGTTTGTTTGCTGTTTTTTTTATTAGTTTGTTTGGTTGTTTTGTTAAGGAGGACCAGCAGTCTCAGTTAACCTGGACTGCTGATATCTCTCAAACTGTTCTGAGGTGCCCAACACACATACAACAAAGGACTGTTGGGTCTGGGTTCAGTCAGAGAAGATGTACCTAACCTTCAAGAGACTGGAGGTCCCAAGGATTTTAGAGGGGCGGGGGATGGGTGGTTGGGACATTGTCATGAAGACAGGGGGCAGGGTAGAGTTTTGGGACGTGAAACACTCAGAGGGTGGACTGGGAGAAGAATAAAATCTGGAGTGTAAAATAAATAAAGAAAAAAGAAAAAAATTATTGTTCTCAAAAAAAGTAATAAAAAAAAATACCCCAACACAAAGCAATTTAGTGCTTTAAATACCAGAAATCCATAGCACTTGAATTGGGTGCCATCAAATAATGACCTCATCTAATATTAGTAAATAACTTGTTTCCTAATGATTCAAACAGACATGTTACACATGTAAACTGGAGATATATTTGAATTATTCCCACTTCATGGTAAAGTTGTAATTAAGTTGTGTTGATGGTATCAAATTTCAACCAAGATACTGGAAATATTTTAAAGTATTTTACAGTGAATTAACATAGAATTCTCAAGAGCATTCAATGTGAACATCCACAGAGGCATTCTTCAAATAAGATCAGGAAATCATTGTTCCTTCTTGGTGTATTTTTCTGGACTTAATGTCCAAAGTAGATGTTCAAAGCTGACTTGCTTATTTTTAATGTATATTAGAGGAAAATTTGAACAACAACAAGAAGAACAACAAACCATTGCAATATTTAACAAATCTTTGAGATTTCATGAAACCTCCTATATTTCCTCTTCTATACTTTAGTAATTGGTTCTTTCTATTACCTATAAAATTTATTAGTGAAATCTAATTCATGATGCTCTATGGTTCAAAGAGAATTTTCTGACATTCACTTAAGGAAAAAAATTCTGAAATTGATGAAGTACTTACTAAGATTTTATACATTTTTCGGGCAACTCTATGTGTGTGACGAGAAGAGGAAAGCAGATTGTCATAGATCTCTTCATTGGATTTCTTGTCATATCGTGTGGCAGTCACATATACCCACAGGAACATGCATGACACCAACAGCAACAGACCCTTCCCTGCTATACATAGAAATGACTCTGAGATGCATCTAATGAGGTTGCAAAAGCTAAGCTATGGGGTAAGCACTATCTGCTCTAAAGGACCTGTGCCAACACAGTCATGTACAACTGAAGTTGGGCATATACTCTTCCCCACTGTGATAATATGGGAATATATTATTTCCCAATACACACCTTAAAAGGTAGGTGATCCTTTAGTGTTGGCTACTGCTGAAGAGCTTCTTAAATTTGGAAACATCTGGAGCTGAGATTAACCCCAAGCTAGAGTCCTTATGTCATCACTTTGCACATTTCAGTGTCTTGGGAATATATGCTTGTTTTTTATTTCTTTGAATAAAATTTATGATTGTAACTAATTGGTTTTTATTTTAAGTATCAGCCAACACATAAAGTGTTGTTGTCATCGCTGTTGTTTTTTAGGACAAATATGATTTTCCTTTTGCCATTTTATTTGACATACACCAAAATTGTAAAGAATCAAGGCTACTATAATTGTCTATATTAGGCTTTGGAATTGAATGTCCAGCCCCTGGAAACCCAAATAATTATAGCTCCATCTTTTTTTCTTTTCTTTTTTCTCCTATGTAAGTGAGAAAAACTTTTCAGAGAAGGCAAAGACTTGATCTCCTGGAATATTGAACCTGCACTGCTCTATAAGCAGCCAGGAACAAAAGCCACAGGTAGGCTGAGACCTGTACAGTGTTCATTAGCTTTAATAGTCTAGATTGAAAGCAATTTGACCATTCGACCCTACATTTTCTAAAAAGTTCAAGTTATCAATTTGAAGAAACCGTTCGTTTTTATTGGCCTATTTATTGTTCTGGAAATTGATCTGAGCATTAAAAGATTGTTCAGAGAAGGCACCTGTTAGACATCCGCAATGTTTTCCCCATTTATTTATCTTCAAGTAAAACAAAAAAACAATGAAAAATGACTCTACAGATTGTCATGTATCAACCGAGATTAAGGATTCCCTTAGAGATTCCCTTATCTCAAGGTCTGCTTATCATTTCCATTCTATAAAATTCTTAACTTCCTCACTTTGAGCCTAGGGGACACAAGAACATATTATCAGTTCTTTGCTGATGACAGCACTAATAAGACCAAAGAATATATACTACATAAATCCATCATGACAAAGTAATGCACGGATAATGTTTACTTAGAGGAACACAGATAAAGTTCACTTACAGGTGCATGCTTGAGTCAATGATAGCTGCATCTCTGAGATGTTCCACAACAGTGTAGCCTCCAGCTCAGGAAAGGTGCCTAACCTGAGTGCTGCCTTCAGTCAGGGTTGCTCCTCCTATATATACTAACAGACTGGACCTGAATTCAAGCAGAGCTTGGTGGGGGGTTATGGGAGAGCAAGAGAAGCAATGTCTGTAGCACACAGTCTCTTCCTTCAGGCAATATTAACTCTATGCTTGTACTGCTACTACCATGTGGTTTCTCTTGTTGTTGGTTTTTTTTTTTTTTTTTTGGTCATGCTGTCTTTAGGGTTCAAGTAAGTTTGCAAATCAAAGAATTCCCTGTTCCATAATGACTCATAGCCATTTCTGTAGGAGTACTGTATTTATTCCCCAATGTTTTCCTAGTACAGGTTCTTGTGTTCTTTCTGCCACCTTTCAGTTGGTGACAAACACACTGCCTTCTTTCCGAGTTTTAAGCATCACATCACAGCAGTAGTCAATTATTCTCACAAATGTAACAATATGTGAATCTCTTGCAGCAACCAACAAACAATTTAAAAATTCTTAACAACAATGTTGGTCCATCGTTTCAGTATTCTATGTGTCTAAACACAGATATTTAAAAGGTATTATTTCAGATATATAACATCTGTTTAACATATGAAATGATCACCTCTTTACTGATGAAACATGATTTTGCAATGTGTTATAGCATGTGGAATTTTTTGCTTCAGGATTGCCTTTTAATAAAATGGGAGAGCTCTTTATTCCAACTCTATTTGGCTTGATAGACCTTGAAAGACTCCTTATGGTTTTTACCATGAATAATGTAGTTGTTGATCACTGGGACACGACAAGAAGTAGTGTGTTTCAGGATTATAGTGTCATATGGGGGAAGTTTCTAGATCACTATCAGAAACCTGAAGTGCCATGGCCACTCCAGTAGTGACTTGCAACAGGTCTGAAAACCTGGACGCAGCAGTCCTGAGGCAGAGTTTCAAGGAAACTCAGCCTCCTGGAACCTTGCATTCCCATAGCTAGGAATGCCCCAGAATTGTCCCTGCAATATCTTGGAGGGTCCTGCATGCTTTCTTACAGTATTTTACTGGATAAGAGTTAGAAATCTCAGGGCAAGCTTAGCAAAGCATACTTTTAAAATCTTCATTACAGTCAAGTTACTTTCATACGCAGGTCTTTACCTAGGCCTAGGAAATAGGGAGATTGTGGTATTACATTATTCATGAGAAGGTCTGCTAGAGCAGAACCCCCTGGTGCTAGCTCTCACAAGGCTCAAAGGAGTAGCACAAATTGTGACTAGGGTGTGAAACTCTTACCTGTCTTTAGCTGACCCTAGGCAGAGCTGTTTTACCTTTGTAAACAATACCTGGCCCCTGTAAGTCCTTTTGAAATCATTCCCCTGTTTTGTGTCAGATAACTTCAATGTACTTTGCCTGGTGTGACATCCTGCCCCTTTATTTTCTGTATTATTTAAGACTGGTGTTCACTTTATGAAAATATACTCAGTTCTCTCTCTCTCTCTCTCTCTCTCTCTCTCTCTCTCTCTCTCTCTCTCTCTCTCTCTCTCTCTCTCTCTCTCTCTCTCTCTCTCAGACTGTTTAATCACTCACTTGCCAAATCCTTGCTCATCTGCAACCGAGACCCAGTTCCATGTAGATAGGGACCCCAGAAAGGAGGCAGTCTGGGACACTAAAGTTTTCATCTTGAACCCAATATGCAGCCTCTTCAGTATTAAGGCCTAAATTATAAAGTTCTGATGTGCAACCCATAGCATAAACATTTACAAACATAATCTGCCTGTCTTTACCCAAACTCATGGGTGGCTGGAGGGGAACTGACTCAAGGTATCATCATTTGATTCAATAAACTTCTAAAGAACTCATGTCTTTTTAAATGAGTGCTGAGTTCCTTCATACACATATATCAATTAACTACTGTCTTGATTTTTTTCATATTATTTTTCAAATCAAAACATTATGAAGAGAGATTAAATTTATATCATGTAATATAGATGGAATACAGCTTCAAGGGAATTAATCGAGGCTGTGAACCTAGAGACTAGAAACACAAAGCTAACATGACGAAAACAAAATGAGAAGGCCTCATAATTTCTCAGGTTCTAAGAGAAGAAGTGAATAACCAAAGCATGGATTTAAGGTTCTACTCTATTTAACTGTCTATAATCTACAATCATGCTGTTAGACCTAGTGGCCTCATCTTAGCACCTTGCATGGTACTGTCCCTCTGACTAGATGTAATCATTTGAAGTGAGCATTAAGTGGTCAAGTAAGAACACATCTTCTTCTGTTCTACTATTTGCACTGCCTCTCACTCTGACGGTTGTGTCATGGGCTCTGATGGGTACATGTTCAATGGTTCTGGTGATTATAGGTTGCTTATTTTCCAAATCTGTTTGTTCAACAGGGCCCTATAAGAGCGAGCAATTCTTTTTTTTTTTTTTCCTTTTTTATTATTATTTTCTTTATTTACATTTCAAATGCTATCCCGAAAGTTTCCCATACCCCTCCCCCCACCTCTGTTCCCCTACCCACCCACTCCCA
>NC_034605.1:30922801-30923982 GCF_900095145.1 Mus pahari | reverse complement strand
AAAAAAAAAAAAAAAAAAAGAGCAAGCAATTCTTATTTCATTCTTATTTCATCATCTGCCATTTCACATATAACATAAAATTGCCTTACTATCCACACTGAAATAAATGTATTCATTGTCACATACACATAACTCAAGATAACTTTTTAATTTTTATCAATTCTTATATCAAGGAAAAATCATCACAGTTACTTATGCAGGTATGGCTACCCTTAGTAACTGCTGAACTTTTTTTTAAGAACCATTTAGCACCCAATGACCCTGTAATGTACCTTTTGTTTTCTCATTCCATCTTGATTGCTTTAATATTTAGATAACCAAAGTATCTCCTACTGTAATCATTTTTTTCATATGGTTGAGTTCTTATGGAAGAAGATATATTATAAAGAGTCAGTGTGTTCCACCCATTTACTTACAGACTGTCAACCTTTTATTACTACATTAGACTTTAGTTTTACTCTATAAGTTCCTCAGTACTAGAGATCTTTAGCTCAATCCAAAAAATAATGAGTTTATATTTTTCTTGTTATAAGAGGAAGAGCTCTACACATGCAAGATGTCTGGGTTTCCAACACATCACAAAAATGCATCTAGAGTAGGGAGCAGGACCGGCCTGTGGCCAGCAGAGCCTAACTCCCAGGAAGGCCTGGTCATTCTGACTCAGAGTCAGACTTAGATATGATCAAGACTGTCTCTCACAAACCCTAGTAAATTGTAAGATTGCCCCAGGCATGGGTGTAAGAAGAAAATTACACTTTTCTCTCATCCTCAATTCAGCCGTATTAAAAACTCATGTCCATTTTTTTCTCTGGTTTGTATGTAAGACATAAAAATTCATATTATGTCTAATCCCATGTAGAATTACTTCTAAAGTTCTAATGAGAAAAATCTATGGACAATTTTCTCTGTGGTCAGATATTCTGATAGATTTTTCTGTTGTTCTTATATGAGGCTTTTATGTATATATAAATGTATATTAGATAAATAGAGAAACATGAGATACAATCATTTGATTTGACATGGTCCTTTCTCTCTCTCTCTCTCTCTCTCTCTCTCTCTCTCTCTCTCTCTCTCTCTTTCTCTCTCTCTGTCTGTCTGTGTATGTATGTGTGTGTGTAGATATAGCTGTCAAAGAACATCTTTGGTTTTACTCTTAGAAATCCTTTAGAATTTATTTAATA
>NC_034605.1:30916566-30922361 GCF_900095145.1 Mus pahari | reverse complement strand
ACACACACACACACACACACACACACACATATATATATATATATATATATATATATATATATATATATATATATATATAAGCTACAAAGACTGATAAGACATACTTTCAGACAGGTGAGTACTGCCAGACACACTGTTAGGCAGATGAGCTGTCTAAAAGGCCACTAAACCAGATTTCTAAAATTGGATAGGAGGAGACTCAACTGAAACAGCTGGAAGAGACTCAAAACCACCAAGGGTGAATGGAAAATAGTCTCTCCCAATTTGTAAGACAGTGCAAATTGTACTGTCCTCCAGGATTGCTGACCATTCATTCACCTATTATGGGTTGAACTTCTAAATGATACAGCTATCATTCAGTATTTTTTTCCTACATGTAACCCTCCATCCATACTCCCACAAGTATCCATCATAAAATCATTGGCTCACACAGATGGAATCCAGATATCTTTACTTTGGTCTATCATTGCCTCCCTATTTTGGGTGAGTAGCTATTCCTCCGTGAAATGAAGTATTTCATTTCTTCCAAGGATTAATTGAAGGGGCCTGCACACAGTGGAGCCTTCCCATACCATACCATACCCAAATACCTCTTTTCGTATGAAGTTTTTATTATTATTATTAAGCAGGAAAAAAAGTACAAGTGGCTGATTTTTGACCCAGGCAGAAAACAGCAGCAAATGTCATCTCAGGAGGAAATGAGGGGGAAATTATTTTAGAATTGACTAGGATGTTGTCTTAGTTAGGGTCTCTGTTGCGGTGAAGAGACAACATGACACAGCAACTCATATAGAGGAAAACATTTTTATTGGTGTTGCCTTACAGTTACTGTCAGGGATAGAAGCTTGGCAGCATGCAGACATACTGGAGAAGGAGATGAATGTTCTACATCTTGATCGGCAAGTATCAGGAAAACACTCTAGAATTTTACCTTGTCTATGATATAAATATATAATATCTTCAGTACTGGGATTTTTTTTCCTGACAAAAACTCAGATTTATTGAACAGAACAAACAGCCTTACATACAGAAATAGCTCAATTCTCAATGACTTTTTTATGGGATATTGTCTTTATTTTCATTTCAAATGTTATCCCCTTTCATGGTGTCCCCTCCCCCTTCACGGAAACCTCCTACCCCATCCTCCCTCCTTGTGCTTTTATGAGGGTGTTCCTCCACTCACCCATTCCCACCTCCCCACCCTCGATTCCCCTACTGGTTCATTTATTGAGTCTTCAGAGGAACAAGGACCTCTCCTTTCATTGATACCTGACAAGACCATCATCTGCTTCATATGCAGCTAGAGCAATGTGTACTCCTTGGATGATGTCTTAGTCCCTGGGAGCTCTGTGGGGTATGGTTGGTTGATATTGTTGGTGTGCCTCTGGGGTTGCAAACCCCTTCAACTCCTTCAGACTTTTCTCTAACTCCTCTACTGGGGACCCTTCACTCAGTCCAATTGGTGACTGCAAGCATCCACCTTTGTATTTGTAAGGCTCTGGAATGGCCCTTTCATGAGAGAGCTATATCAGGCTACTGTCAGCATGCACTTCTTTGAATCAGAATAGTGTCTAGGTTTGGTAACTGTATATGGGATGAATCCCTAGGTGGGAGAGTCTTTGAATGGCCTTTCTTTCATTCTCTGCTCTACACTTTTTCTCCCTATTTCCTCCAGGGAATATTTGTTTTCCTTTTAAGAAGGACCGAAAAACCCACACTTTGTTCTTCCTTCTTCTTGAGCTTCACGTGGTATGGGAATTGTATCTTGTGTATTTGGAGCTTTTGGCTAATATCCACTTATCATTGAGTACATACCATGTGTGTTTTTTTGTGTGTGTGTTTGGGTAACATCACTCAGGATGGTATTTTCTAGTTCCATCCATTTGCCTAAGGATTTCATGATATTCATCATTTTTGATAGCTGAGTAGTACTCCATTGTGTAAATGAACCACATTTTCTATATCCATTCCTCAGTTAAAAGACATCTGAGTTCTTTCAAGCTTCTGGCTACTATAAATGAGGCTTATGTGAACATAGTGGAGCATGTGTACCTATTACATGTTGGAGCATATTCTGGCTATATATCCAGGATTGGAATTGCTGGGTTCTCAGGTAGTACTATCTCCAATTTTCTGAGGAACTACCAAACTGATATCCAGAGTGTTGTATCAGTTTGCAATCCCACTAGCAATGGAGGAGGGTTTCTCTTTCTTGACATCTGCTCCATCATCTGCTGTCACCTGAGTTTTTGATTTTAGCCATTCTGACTGGTGTTAGGTGAAATCTCAAGGTTGTTTTGATTTGTATTTCATTGATGACTAAGGATATTGAACATTTCTTTGGGTGCTTCCCAACTACTCAATATTCCTCTGTTGAAAGTTCTTTGTTTAGTTCTTTTCTCCATTTTTCAGTATGGTTATTTGATTCTTGGGAGTCTACCTTCTTGAGTTCTTTGTATATATTGGATAGTAGCCCTCTATCAGATGTAGGATTGGTAAAGAGCCTTTCCCAATCTGTTGGTTGCTGTTTTGTCCTATTGACAGTGTCCTTTGCCATACAGAAGCTTTGCAATTTTATGAGGTCCCATTTGTTCATTCTTAGTCTTAGAGTATAAGCCATTGGTGTTCTGTTCAGGAAAATTTCCCCTGTGACCAAGTGTTCAAGGTACATACATAGATACGTGCATATGTATATACATGTATACATAAAGACTGATCTATCAATCAAAGAACATACATTGGCTAGACATATGCAGCAGACATGCAGGTGGTCTTTATGAAAGTCCCCCCCAAACTGAAACATGGATGTACTCTTACTCTGTTGCCTGATTATGGATTGTATCCCTCTAACTGGATAGTCTTGGTTAACCTCAGCGAAAGAGGTTGTACTTAGTCCTACAGTGACTTGAGGTGTCAGGGTGTGTTGATACCAGGGGCAACCTCATCTTCTTCTGGAATGAAGCATTAATTTATTTTTTATTTCAATTTGAACAATTTATTCGGTATGCATTAAACATTAAATCTAGTATTATTACTGTTATATAGTATCCTTGGGAGTGTAGCCATCTATTGGAACATGTCATATCTACAAGAAGTTAGAACTTTGAATAATACTAACTCTCCATCTCCCAGCAGCTATCATTTGTCAATATTTTCTCTTCTAAGGGTACAATTTTAATGACTCTTCTCTCCATACTTGGATTTTGTCTAGTTTGAGATTCTGTGGATTTTCTGTCAAAACTGCCATGAGTTCATATGTGCAACTAACTACTCTGTTCTATAAAAAATACTATTTCCTTGTAGTCAGTAATAACTTCTGGATATTATTTTATTTCCTTTTCACTTCCTCTATGATCCCTGAGCTTGGGGTGGGAATAATGTTTGATGCAATAACTTATTCTCTGTACTGCAATCTGTTATCAGTCTCTGTTAATCACCATTTAGTACACTATTAATAGTAACTGATGCAATTAGAGTGATTCAGTAATTACTATAAACAAAAATACATCACTAAGAGGTTGTTCAATATAATGTTCTATTAGCAGGTTAATAACAGTAGATTCTCCCAAAGGACTCATAAGATGCCTAGCCACAGGGCCCTTGTGTCTGATAGTTATTCCAGATATGGGTTCTGCCTTGTAGACAGAGGACATGTAATCCAAACAGAAAATTGTTGATTATTCTCATGTTATTTGTGCCATTATTACACAGTTGGCATGTGTTCATAGGTTGCTCATTATTGTAGCTGAGGTCTCAAAGTTGGAAAGTAATATAGTTACATTTCTTGTCTGATAAGATAGCTGTCGTGTTTATGCATTGTGAAGCTAGCTAGTTGTATTGAAACTTCCAAGTCAATAAAAATTTAAACACTCACATTATATGTCTCAAGTATATTATGGATAAGTAAGATTAAAGTGGTCATCATAAACAACCAATCTTCAGACTACATAAAATCCCCACCATAATCATAATATTAATCTTCATAGAAATTGAAAATGTAGTTATTAAACTTCATACATAAGCACAAAGACCAAGTATAGTCAAAGAATACTGAACAACAACAAAATGCTACTTAAAGTATAACCATCATAGATTTCAAGTTATACTGCAGACTTATGGTTATAAAGTCATTATGGTATTGTATGGAAATAGACTCATTGACCAATAGAAGATCATCGAGGAGCCACTTATAATATAAGCTCATATTTCTACAACCACTTGATGTTTGGCAAATATACAAAACACAGCATTTTAATTAAATGGTATCCATGTTCAAAGATAATAACTACATGCACTATATTGAAACTATGTACTTATCTGCTAACATTCACAACTCAACTGTAAATATATGTGGGGTCTCAGTATGTGACAAAATACCCTCAGTATGAGAGAATAGAAAACCAGTCATATACAAGAACGTATAGGCATACATTTGGAATAGTATTGTGGAAGCACAGAGATTAAAATTAAAAAATAAGGCCATGCCGGGTGTGGTGGCACACGCCTTTAATCCCAGCACTTGGGAGTCAGAGGCAGGAGGATTTCTGAGTTCGAGGCCAGCCTGGTCTACAAAGTGAGTTCTGGGACAGCCAGGGCTACACAGAGAAACCCTGTCTCGAAAAACCAAAAAATGAAAAGAAAAGAAAAGAAAAGAAAAGAAAAGAAAAGAAAAGAAAAGAAAAGAAAAGAAAAGAAAAATAAGGTCACATAAAATATTATAGTTTCTGTACAGAGAAGAGCACCAACTTTCAGGTGAAAAGTCAGCCTATAGAATGGAACAAAATCTTTACTAATATATGTGACAGAGGGTTAGTATCTAAACTATAAAACATACTCAAAAACACTAAGCATCAAGGAAGTTAATCATAATATAAAGGGGGCCATGAAACTAAGTATGGAGTTATCAAAAATGAAATATAAATATTGATAAATAATTTTTAAAAGATTTAACACCCTTAGCCAGAAGGAAAATGCCAATTAAAACTACTTCGAGATTTCCCCTTACTCTAATCAGAAAGGGAAGACGGGAAAACAAATGCCCAGGGGAGGCTATTCCTGCAGAGAACCTGCTCTGGATTCCCAGGACATATATGGTCACATACATCTGGAACTCCAGTTCCAAGAGACCAATGCCTTCTTTTGACTTTGGGGACACTGAACACACATGGTACACATACGCATATGCATACAAAACACTCATATGCATAAGGCAAAGCAAGCGATATAAAATAATACATACATACATAATATATAGTATATAATACATACATACATACATACATACATACATACATACATACATACATACATCTTATCACAAACAGTGATTTAGATATGGGAAAAGAGAGTACTAATTCACAGTTGTTCTGAGTTCATCCACAGTAGAAACTGGGGAGGGGTTCTTTAAAAGGCTAGCAATAGATCTCACACATGATGACACTATTCAAGTCTTATAGCATATAGCAAAATGTCTCTGTGCTTTACAATACTGATATCTACTCATGTCAATTGTCTTAGTCAGGGTTTCTATTCCTGCACAAACATCATGACCAAGAAGCAAGTTGGGGAGGAAAGGGTTTATTCAGCTTATATTACATACTGCTGTTGATCACCAAAGGATGCAGGACTGGAACTCAAGCGGGTCAGGGAGCAGGAGCTGATGCAGAGGCCGTGGAGGGATGTTCTTTACTGGCTTGCCTCCCCTGGCTTGCTCAGTCCACTCTCTTATAGAACCCAAGACTACCAGCCCAGAGATGGCAGCACCCACAAGGGAACCTCCCCCCTTGATCACTAAT
>NC_034605.1:30905955-30916516 GCF_900095145.1 Mus pahari | reverse complement strand
CCAACTGAAGCTCCTTTCTCTGTGATAACTCCAGCTGTGTCAAGTTGACACAAAACTATCCAGTACATCAATGATCCTGTATTCACTGCCATATACATCGAAACAGCCTAGATGTAAATCAACATATACAAGGATATTGAAAATAAGATATTTTTAGAGAATGTAATCTTTTTTCCTTATTTCTTTTTCTTTTTCTCTTATACAGTGCATCCTAACTACACCTTTCCTTCATTCCACTCCTGCCAGTTCCTTCACTACTTGGCCCCTCCAGAGATCTACTTCGTCTCCAGTTCCCATCATGAACAGCAGGCCTCCCAGGTATATGTACCCAAACAACCTATGATTCAATAAGACTAGGCACAAACCCTCATGCCAAGGCTACAAGAGGTAATGCCGTAAGGAGGAAGGGGTCCCAAGGGAAGAAATGAATCAGAGAATCCTCCTCTCCCCCTGTTAGAAGTTCCACAACAGCCTCAAGCTGAACAACCATAAAATATATGCATAGGACCTAACATAAAACTATTCAGGCTCCTTGATTGCCACTTCAATGTCTGTGTGCTCTGTGAACCTTGTTTATTTGCTTCTGTAAACCATGTTCCCCTGGTGTCCTCAATTCTCCTAGTTCCTACAATCCTTTCTCTCCCTCTCTTCTGTGAGCTTTGTCTAACATTTGTCTATGTATTTCAGCTTCCATCAGCTCCCAGATGTCTCTCTGATGACCACTGGGGTGGGCATTGATAAATAAATAGCAGAGTATCATTAGAGATCCTTTCAAAGACTTGTTCTCCATTGTTTTCGGTTATACCTTGGGCTCTGGGCTAACTACAAGTCTCTGGATATCCAGATAGAGTAAGCATAGGGCGTCTCTCATGATATGAGGCTGAAACTAACCGAGTCATTGGTTTATTATTCCCACAAGTTCTAAGCCACCATTGGTCCAGTACATCTTTCAGTCAGGACAGATTGTAAGTCATAGATTTTTGGCTGGATTTTTGTCTCATTGCCAATACTGAAAGCTTTGCCTGATTACAGAAGATGGCCATTTCAGGTTCTGTATCTCTTTTTCTAGGAGTCCTTGATTAAGTCACCATTCTAGATTCTAGGAATTTCCATTGCACTAGGTTTCCACACAGACTCCAGAATGAGATGGGGAGGGGAGATGAAAGGAAAGAGTACAGAAAGAGACAACTAGAATTAGGGAAAATATAGTGTTATTTAACAGTTTAGAAAAATAAAACTAGTAGGTAAGTGGATATAGCCCATTTTACTAAGTCAACTCAGACCTAGAAACACAAACATTTCACGATTTCTCTCATTTGTGACTGTTAGTTTGGAATGTTCAGATTTGTATATCTTATTTGTGTTGTATGACACTATTCCAACAAATCTGTTAATAAACATCTACTTAGCAGTGACAGAGTAAAGTATGGATAGGACCAAAGACCACCTTGGTGAACCAATGAGTTTCACTGGGGCTATTTACAGGAATCTGTATGAGGGATACATGCAAGAGCTATGTATCTGAGGTCCTCAGGAAGCTCAGCTGGTCTGTATGTCTCACAGATAGCTTGGATGATCTCTCTTTCTTTCAGAGACTTTGACTCTGCTGGTCATTTCGGATGGTCTGAGAGTCACTCCCAGTAATTTTTACAGCTTATATACTTTTGTGGATAGATGTTCTTAGTGAATCTGGTCAGTTTCATGGAAGTCATGAAGCCATTTTGAGTTGTTTACTTCCTGGAATACTGTGCTTCACTATGGGATGGAAAATTGACCTCCTTTTCAATATTACATTGAGTTTTTAAAAATTATTTTATTTATGTATTTTCCAAAATAAGTTGCCTCCCCTTCTTGTCCCCCCTTCCCAAGTTCTTTACCCCATTACCTGTCGCCCCTCCTCTGAGAAAGTGCTTCCCCACCCATCTAGCCCTCACCCACCTCACCCCTACCAGCATCCTTCTTCTCTGAGGCGTTAAGTTTTTATAGGATTACATGCATCCTCTGCCAATGAGGCCATACAAGGTAGTCCACTGCTCTGGAGCTAAGTACCAGCCCATGTTTCTCTTGGTTTTTGGTTTAGGCTCTGATGGGTCTGGATTAGTCAATACTATTGCATTGGGAGGAGATTCTGATGCTTTGATTGAGAATATGTTTGCTAAGGATGAAAGTCCTTGGCTCCCCACCCCACCCCCATTGTTTTGTGATCTGTCAATAAATATGCCAGTGGCCAATGGCTGGGTAGAAAGAAAGAGACAGGACTTCCAGGTTCCCACAGGCTAAGGAGAGGAAGAGAATGGAGAGATCTGGGGAAGGAGATTGGACAGACTTAGAACTGCCGGGGAGATCTACCAAAATGTAGGCAGACAAGAAAAGTGGCCCACAGAAGGGCAGCCTGAACACCAATAGGCTTCAGAGAGGTAGTTGAGCAGCAAATTTAAAGGTAGATTTGGAAGTTGTTTAGCCAGGAAAAACAGGGAAGTGCATGCTAACCATAGAAAGCTTAGAAGTGCCCAGCCATTTAGCTAAAATGCATATTAAAAATAAGCTAATATGTGTATGTGTTTCATCCACAAATTCAAGATCACTCCTTGGCAGGTATGTGCTTGTTACCAGTCAGGAACACAGAGCAGTGTAGACAAAACTACATGCAACATATGGTAGGGCACATAGAAGGTGAGAATCCACTATTAATGTAAGAAATTCTCAAATGGCACATACATAAAGATATAGTTTAATAGGGAGGAGGACCGGTTTCTCAGGAGAAAAAAAAAAATCACATGGCTCTAACACATGAAACTAGAACTAAGAAACACACCTAATAGCAGGAATTTACCACGTATCACCGGCTAGAAGGAGACAGTGAGAAGTAGACAAGAAAGCTGCTTGCCTCCAGCCACCAGATAAATAGGAATAGAGATTAATAAATCCAATGTAATTGTTTTTAAGGATAGAAGGGAATATATATATTTTGCTTGAGCCAGGTGGGGATTTTTTTCCCACAGTTTGAAATTGATACAAAGAGCTTAAGATGAGAAGCAGAGAGGCAGATGGTAGGTACAACAGGAATTAAGCTTCACAGAAGAGAGAAGTTAGGGAAAAGGAATTAACAAATGATTTAAAGACATGTAAAAGTTTCCCAGAACAATTTTTCAGGATCTTTGAATGTGATAGAAATGAGATTTCTAGAATTGTCAGCTTAGTATGATAAAAATTAGAGCCTACCTCTGCCCTGTCCTTTCTGCTGGGACAGACTGCTAAGTAGTCAGCTCCCTGGAAAACAGAATATCCTGAGGCATCCCAGAAGATCCATGGCACTCAGAACATTTGGTATGACTGCTTCTGAAGTCCCACAGCTGTCAGTGGGAACCCAGTGGTCTCAGGAACCCATCACCCACAAAACTCCTGTCCACCAAATACAACTCCCTTTCTGCCTTGTCCTTTCTGCTGGGACAGGCTGCTAGCTAGGCTGCTGCCCTGAAGATACCCTATCCTGAGGATCTTGAGATCTGGTGCACTCAGGGAATCTGGCACCACAGCTAGAGACATCCCAAGAAATCCACTGACCTCAAAGTAACTGGCACCACAGCCTAAGGAATCCCTGGAGATCCAGTTCACACAGGTCAACTGAGAAAAGGGATCACCAGCTTGTCTGCTCCCCTGAAGACACCACAACTTGTGGAAAAGCCTTTTGGGGTACCGCTTGGCAGGAGTCTGACATTGGCTAAGGACAAAGAAGTAGGTTTCAGACAGGAATCTGACATTGGCCAAGGACAAGGAAGTAAGCTCAGGCAGGAATCTCACATTAGGGCATGATAAGGAAGTAAGTTTCAGCAAGAATCTAACTTTAGGCTGTGCTAGGGAAGTAGGATAAGGCAGGAATTTTAGTCTTAGGGTGGAACTAGGCCTCAAGCAAGAATTTTGGGCTTGGACAAGGAAGTGGGCTCAAGTCATTATGAGAAGCCCTTTTTAACAACTGTCCTGGTGAGTAATCACGGGACTTCCGCTTGCTGCTTTGTTAGTAGTTCCTTATTGTAATGCTTGCCCAAAATACTTTTGTGTAATTAAAATGGTATAAAAAGTGAGTTGGAAAATAAAAATTTGCCTTCAGTCTCAGAACTGACTGGGATCATGCTACAATGTTGTCTGTCTAACTGTCTCTTTTCTTTTTAATCCTTACTCACACACTGAAGAATCTGTTGACTGACTGAGCAGGCTTGGTCAACAACTTGAAGGCATCCAAGGAACTCCTCTGTACACAGGGCAACTAAGCAACTCCACAGTAGGAATACCTCCCACGGTCTCTGTGGTATGCAGGGCAACTGACCCAACACACTGAAAACCTCCCTAGAGTTCTGCTGCACACAGGGAAACAGAAACCACACTCCATAGAAGACCCAATAGGCTGAAGACCTCCTAGGAGAACTACTGCAGCCAGTGCAACAGATCAGCAGCTTCATTGCTACCGTAGAGTCCTTTAAGGAGGATATAAATAACTTGCTGAAAGAGATACAGGAAAACACAGGTACAAAGGTAGAAACCCTTAACAAGGAAACAAATAAACCCCTTAAAGAAATACAGGAAAACACAATCAAACAGGTGAAGGATTTGAATAAAGCAGTCCAAAACCTAAAAATGGAAGTATAAACACAAAAGGAGGCAAACTTGCAAATGGAAAACCTAGGAAGGAGGTCAGGAACTATAGATGTAAGTATCACAAACAGAATACAAGAGATAGAAGAGAGAATTTCTGGTGTAGAAGATACAGTAGAAGAGACTGACCCAACTCTCAAAGAAAATTCAAAACATAAAAAGCTCCTAACCCAAAAATATCCAGAAAATTAAGGAAACAATGAAAAGACCAAATATAAGAATAATTGGAATAGAGAACAAATATTTCCAGCTCAAAGGACCTGAAAATGTCTTCAATAAAATTATAGAATACTTCCCCTACCTAACGAAATAGATGGTCATAAAAGTACAAGAAGCCTATCGAACACCAAATAAATGGGAACAGAAAAGAAAATCCTCTCAATACATAATAATCAAAACACTAAAGGCACAAACCAAAGAAAGAATATTAAAAGCTTCAAGGAAAAAGGCCAAGTAACATACAAAGTAGACCTATCAGAATTACACCAGACATCTCAACAGTGACTAAGAAAGCCAGAAGAGCCTTGTCTGAGGTCATGCAATGCATAAGCAAACACAAATGCCAGCCCAGGCTACCATACCTAGCAAAACTCTCAATCAACTTTGATGGATAAACCCAAATATTTCAGGAAAAAATAAATTCAAACAGTATGTATCTACCAATCCAGCCTTTCAGAGGATACTAGAAGAAAAACTCCAACACAAGGAAGGTACCTACACAGAAGAAAAGAAAAGATATTAGGTATCCGCAAACAACTAAGCCAAAAGGAGAGAACCACAAGCACATAAAGCCACCTTAAAAAATATAACAGGAAGCAACAATCATCCCTCTTTAATATTGCTCAATATTAATGGACTCAGTGGTAAAAAGACACAAGCTAAAAGATTGGATACCCAAACAAGATTCAGCATTTTGCTGCACACAAGAAACACACCTCAATAACAAAGACAGACCCTATCTCAGAGTAAAAGGATGGAAAAGGTTGTTCTAAGAAAATTGTCCCAGGAAACAAGCTAGAGTTGCCATCCTAATGTCTAATAAAATAGACTTTCAACCAAAAGGTGTCAAGTGTGATGAGGAAGGAAACTTCCTATTCATCAAAGAGAAAATTCACCAAGAGAAATTCTTAATTCTCAACATTTATGCTGAAAATTCAAGGGCACCTACCTCATAAAAGAAATTTTAGTAAAGCTCAAAATACACATTGAACTCCACACAATAATAGTGGGCGATTTCAACACCCTACTCTCACCAATGGGCAGAACATTGAAAAAGAGACCAAACAGAAACACAGTGAAACTAATAGAATTATGTACCAAAAGGATTTAACAGATATCTACAGAATGTTGCATCCTAAAACAAAAGAATACACCTTCTTTCAGCACCTCATGGTACCTTCTCCAAAATCTACCATACATTTGGTCATAAAACAAATCTTAACTGATAAAAAAGATTGAAACAATCCCATACTTCCTATCAGATCACCATAACCTAAGGCTGGTCAATAACAGCAAAAACAACAAAAGCCCACAAACATGTGGAAACTGAACAACTCTCTACTCAGTGGTAATTTGGTCAGGGAAGGAATAAAGACAAAAATTAAGGACTTCCTGGAACTTAATGAAAATATTGACACATCATGCCCAAACTTATGGGACACAGTGAAAGCAATGCTAAGAGGAAAATTGATAGCACTAAGTGCCCTGATATAGAAACTGGAGAGATAATGCACTATTAACTTAACAGCACTCTTGAGAGCTCTAGAATGAAAAGAAGCTAACTCACCCAAGAGGAGTAGACAGCAGGAAATAGTCAAACTTAGGGCAGAAATTAACCCAATAGAAAAAAGGAGAACAATACAAGGAATCAACAAAACCAAAAGTGGTATCAACAAGATAGATAAACCCCTAGCAAAACTAACTAAAGTTCCCAGAGGAAGTATCTGAATTAACATCAGAAGGGAAAGGGAGACATAACAAGAGAAACTGAGGAAATTAAAAAAAAAAATCAGATCCTACTACAAAAGGCTAGACAGATACCACATATAAAAATAAAATCAAGAGCAGGTATGCTATCTAAACAGGCCCGTCGCTGGTAAGGAAATAGAAGAAGTCATTTAAAACCCCCCAACCAGAAAGAAAGAAAGAAAGAAAGAAAGAAAGAAAGAAAGAAAGAAAGAAAGAAAGAAAGAAAGAAAGGAAGGAAGGAAGAAAGAAAGAAAGAAAGAAAGAAAAATAATTCAAGCATAGGACTAGTTGGATTTAGTGCAGAATTTTACTAGACCTTCAAAGAAGACCTAATACCAATTTTCCTCAAACTTTTCCATAAAATAGAAACAGAAGGAATACTATCTAATTCATTCTTTGAAGCCACAATTACTCTGATACCTAAATCACACAAGGACCCAACCAAAATTAGAACTTCTGAACAATCTCACTTGTGAATACCGATGCAAAAATACTCAATAAAATTTTTGCAAACTGAAACCATGAACACATCAAAACCATCACTCACCAAAATCAAGTAGGCTTCATCCCATGGATGCAAGGTTGGTTCAATATACAAAAATCCATTAATGTAATCTACTACATAGACAAACTAAAAAGAAAAAAAAAACAACAACGATCATCTCCTTAGATGCACAAAAAGCATCTGACAAAATGCAACACCCCTTCATGTTTAATGTATAGGAGAAATAAGGAAATCAAGGCCTAATAAAAGCAATTTATGCAAACCAACTGCCAACATCAAATTTAGTGGAGAGATACTTGAAGCATAGGGAAAACACAGGGGAAAAGACAAAGATGCTCACTCTCCCCATATCTATTCAATATAGTACTGCTATCTAGAACAAAAAGACAACAAAAAGAGATCAAGGGGATAGTAATTGGAAAATAAGAAATAAATTCATTACTATTTGCAGATGATATGATAGTATGTATAAGCAACCCCCAAAACCCTACCAGAGAACTTCTCCAGCTGATAACCAATTTTAGCAAAGTGAATTGATATAAAATTAACTCAAATAAATCAGTAGCCTTCCTTTATACAAATTATAAACAGGCTGAGAATAAAAATAGGGAAACAACTCCCTTCATAATAGCCACAAATAATATAAAATATCTTAGGGGAACTCTAACCAAAGAAGTGAATGGTCTATATGACAATAATTTCAAGTCTCTCAAGAAAGAAATCAAAGATTTCAGAAAATGGAGAGATCTTCCATATTCATTGATTGGCAGAATTAACATAATAAAAATGGGCATACTACCCAAGGCAATCTACAGATTAAATGTAATCCCCTTCAAAATCTCAAAACAATTCTTCAAAGACAAGGAAAGAGCAATCCCAACACTCATCTGGAAAGGCAACAAAACAAAACAGAATAGCGAAAACAATTCTTAACAATAAAAGAATGGCTGGGGAAATCACCATCCCTGACCCTCAACTCTACTATACCTAAACAGTGATAAAAACAAAACAAAAACAAAAACTTCATGGTATTGGTACGGAGACAGACAGGTTTATCAATGGAATAGAACTGAAGACCCAGAAGTAAAACCATATACTTACAGTCACTTGATTTTTGACAAAGAAGCCAAAAATATGCAATGGAAAAAAGAAAACAACTTCAATAAATTGTGCTGGTCTAACTAGCCTTCTGTATTTAGAAAAATGAACATAGACACATATTTGTCACCTTGCACAAAGCTCAAGTTCAAGTTTGTCAAGGACCTCAATATAAAACAAGATACACTCAATCTACTAGAAGAGAAAATGGGAAAGAGCCTTGAACTCATTGGCACAGGGGGAAATTTCCTAAACAGAACTCCAATGGCTAAGATCAAGAGTCGATAAATGGGATCTCATGAAACTGGAAATCTTCTGTAAGGCAAAGGACATCCTCAATAAGACAATTCAGCAACCTACAGATTGGGGGAAAAAATCTTCACTAACCCCACATCCAATAGAGGGTTACCAAATTAAAAAAAAAAAATAACAACAACAACAACAAAAAAGAAACAGCCCAATCAAAAAATGCAGTATAGAACTAAACCAAAAATTCACAACAGAGGAATCAAGAATGGCTGAGAAGCACCTAAGGAAATGTTCAAAGTCCTTAGTGATCAGGGAAATGCAAATCAAGTGATCCTGAGATTCTTTCTTATAGCAATCAGAATGGCTAAGATCAAGACCTCAGGTAACAGCACATGTTGGTGAAGATATGGGAAAAGAAAACTCCACCGTTTCTGGTTGGATTTCAAACTGGTACAACCACTCTGGAAATCAATCTGAAGATTCCTCAGAAAATTGGAAATAGATCTACCTGAAGATCCAGCAATGTCACTATTAGGAATATACCCAAAAGGTGCACATGTGCTTCTATGTTCATAGAAGCCTTGTTTGTGATAGCCAGAAGCTGGAAACAACTCAGATGACCCACAATGAAGAATAGATACAGAAAATGTGGTTCATTTACACAATGGAATACTACTCAGCTATTAAGAATGGGGCCATCATGGCCTAATCGGCCATCATTGGGAAGAGAGGCCCCTTGGTCTTGCAAACTTTATATGACCCAGCACAGGGAAAGCCAGGGCCAAGAAGTGGGAGTGGGTGGGTAGGGGAGGAGGGGCGGGGGGAGGGTATAGGGAACTTTTGGGATAGCATTTGAAATGTAAATAAAGAAAATAGCTAAGAAAAAAAAAGAATGAGGACATCATGAGTTTTATAGGCAAATGGATGGAGCTAGAAAATATCCTGAGTAAGGTAACACAGGCCTAAAAGGACATGCATGTTATGTAGTCACTAACAAGTGAATATTAGCCCCCCAAAATGCAGAATACCCAAGATACAGTCCACAGAACTCAAAAAGTTCAACAAGCTGAAGAGCCCAAGTGAGCTTGCCTCAGTTCCACTTGGGAGGGAGAAGAGAGCAACCACTTTGGGGAGAGGGAGGGAGAGAGGGGGGGACTGGAACGAAAAGGAGATGGGGCAGAAAGGAGAACATGATCTAGTATTGGGTGGGGCCAAAGGCCTGAAGACCTGAGGGCCAGGAGAAAGAATGGAAACAGGCACATTCAGAGTTAGGAGTTTAGAGAGGACCCTCCAGAAAGTATGAGAGATCTGTGAGGTGAGAGACTCTTGGGACATAAAAGGAGGGAACCTAAATGAAATTCCCTACAGTGGTTAGAAGGTACTTGTAGAGCCTTCCTCTATTTGAAAGACGGCATCAAGTGAGGGAAAGGGTTACTACCCTATAGTCAAAACTCTGACCCATAATTGTTGCTGACTGAAAGAACCGCATGGATGGAAATGGAGAAGAGCCTGAGGAAAGATGACCCAGCAACAGTCATAAAATAGGATCCAGCACAATGGGAGGTCCCGTGGTCTGATACTATTACTGAGGCTATGGACCGCTCACAAAAAGGGTCCTACCATGACTGCCCTCTGAAAGACCCAACAAGCAGCTGAAAGAGTCAGATGCAGATATTTGCACCTAATCAAAGGACAGAAGCTGCTGACCCCTGTGATTGAATTGAAAAGCTGGAAGAAGCTGAGGAAGAGGGCAATGCTGTAGGAGAACTAGCAGTCTCAATTAACCTGGACCCCGAGATCTCTCAGACACTAGATCAGCGACCAGGAAGCATTCACCAGCTGATATGAGGCCCCCAACACATAAACAGCAGAGGTCTGCCGGGTCTTGGTTCTGTCAAGTAAGATACACCTTATTCTCAAGAGACTGGAGGCACCAGGGAGTTTAGAGGTCTGGTGGCGTGGGTGTGAAGTGGGGTAATCCTCATGGAGACAGGGGGACTGGGAGAAGATTTGGGATGTGGAACAGTCAGAAGGTGGACCCAGATGGGAATCAAATCTGGAATGGAAAGGAAGGAAGAAGGAAGGAAGGAA
>NC_034605.1:30904297-30905918 GCF_900095145.1 Mus pahari | reverse complement strand
AGGAAGGAAGGAAGGAAGGAAGGAAGGAAGGAAGGAAGGAAGGAAGGAAGGAAGGAAGGAAGGAAGGCAGGCAAGAAGGCAGGCAGGCAGGCAGGCATGCAGGCAGACAGGCAGGCAGGCAGGCAGGCAGTTAAATACAGAGGTAATTGAATATTGAAGCTTTTGCTCATAACAAAAAGTCAAAAGCAGGAGGTAGGGAGCCTAGCTTATCTCAGACAGTAGAAACGTAGGCCTTGAGAACTTTATAGAGAGAAAGTGTCACACTATAATATATGTCCACAGAAATATTTATCTTCATAATAGGGAAGATTCAAGTTTACACAGATATACAGATATATAAAGAATTTAGGTCTTGATCTCATGCAGGTCAGGCCAAGAGACAGGAGAAGCACTGTCTCAATGGTTAATATTTGTTTAAACTGCACTGAATTGTTTTCATTATTAAAATGAGTGCGGTTATGAGTTTGGTTGTTATATTAACATTCCTCTGGGAGAGAGGTCAAGCTATACCCTTAGTAAATTTCGTTTACTGGACCAATGACATGCTATTTTGGGAGAGAGTTTCTGTGTTGGGTTGACAGGAAAGGAAACTAGTTCCGGACCCCTTTTAGAGTGATATGGATCAGGTATGATAAGGAAGACCTCTTGGAGATCTCAAAGTTTTTGAGAAAATCAAACAAGAGAGGTAAACTAACCTGTTGGTTCCCTCAACAGTGTAGCAGCCAAGCAACCAGCTTAGACATAAAAATGTATCTAGCCGAACCTTCAGCTAAAATGAGACAATAAATTATATTAGTTATGAAATCCTTATGGTTCTTTGTGCCCTCCTTCATATGGCATGATTGAAGACTTATTACGCTTGATTACTGATTAAAATTAACTTACAAAAATGCACTTGTTTTTCACCTGCTCAAACAAGAAGCAAAATTTCATCCTTAAGTGATCTGTGCACCCTGTACAATCCATCTGAAAATCTGAATGGTGCTAAAAGTTTGGTTGTGAGATTCGTGTGTTACAGAATGCACACCTCTGACAATGTTCATCCGATGGAATGCTACCCTGGCTTGCTGTCCTAGCTCCCCTCTCCACTTCCTGATGCTGTCCAGAGACTTGCTTCCAGAACAGCTTTAGGATTAATGCTGACTCCAGATGGATCCAGTCAGAGCTTCAGTCAACTTCTGCGCCTTCTAAGCATACAAAGGCTGAATAGAAGATGCTAGAGCTGGCTGTCTTAAGTCTTACCACATTTTCTAATATTCCTACCCACCCCCAACCCCTTTAAAGAATTTTCGTTGCCCCTATACTGCAGGAAGAATTCGTGGAGAGTCATCATTCCTATCCCTTTGGTTTGGGTGTCTGGCTAGGGTTATTTTATAAATTATAGATAGGTTGTCTTTTAAGGGATAATTTGGAAACAGTCATAATTTTGAACAGGAGGGAAGCAGATTTAAGGTTTAATTGGTATAAATTTCTATATTTATATAGAAAATTGGTATAAATATTGTTACTCTTAGATAGGCATTATGCCTGTGCAACTCATTTAAGAATACAAGGCTTGGCCGGGCGTGGTGGCGCACGCCTTTAAACCCAGCACTCGGGAGGCAGAGGCAGGCGGATTTCT
>NC_034605.1:30900368-30904217 GCF_900095145.1 Mus pahari | reverse complement strand
AAAAAAAAAAAAGAATACAAGGCTTAGACTCAGTCTTCCTTTTGTTTTTTGTTTTGTTTTGTTTTGTTTTTATTTTTGTTTTCGAGACAGGGTTTCTCTGTGTAGCCCTGGCTGTCCTGGAACTCACTTTGTAGACCAGGCTGGCCTTGAACTCAGAAATCCACCTGAGTCTGCCTTCCAAGTGCTGGGATTAAAGGCGTGTGCCACCACCGCCCAGCTATCCAGTCTTTCCAATAGCTGTTATTACAAACTGTTTAGGATGATTAAGTAATACACCAGTTAAGGCCCAGATAGTAAACATATGCTTATGTTAGATTCTAATTATAATAAAGTATGTTCAATTTATTAAAATTTCAATGTCTATGAGTAGCTAAGGTTTTACAGTTCAAAATATTTTAAATAGATAGTCCTCAAAAACAGAAATCCACAGAATATGGCATTTAATGTTATTAAGAATCATTTGACAATGAGACATGTCTGCTCCAGACAGTTTCCCATTCTCCTTCAATGAAGAATTGAGCATCTTCATCTCCAGGCAAGGTTCCTTATTGTGGCAAAGTAGCCACGAGGCATAAATTATGTATTTCATCTGTTGACAAAATAGTGTCCAAAATGGACACACTGTGCAGAATAGTCAACTGATGATAAACAGTGCTTTATAATCTTGCTTTACAAAGATCTGTAAGATGATCCTGGGCCAGAAAACTTAGGACAAATGCTCCAATGTTTAGGAAATTAGGGAGTTGTCCATGCAGTCAGCTGTCTCTATAATCGGTTTTAAATTTTAGAAGCTTTGCTGGGTGATTCCTATGTACTCAGGTAATATTTCATTCATTCTCAGATTTCTGATGGGGTTGAAGATTAATTATAGTCCCACATGCTAACTTAAGTTGTTTCACATTAATGAAATCATATAGAAGTAATAATATGGTTTTCAGATGGTGTTACAGGCTAAATCGAAATTAAACTCACGCATAGAATTGTACCTCTAAATTAGGAATGATAGTAGAGTACTTTAATTGATAAATATGAGGGGATGGATGTTAATTGTATATCATATTTTGTAATTTACATGATTATTATGGTTCTGATCTATTTATGTCTGAGAGATGTTTTTGTTTTGTTTTTGTTTTGTTTTTCTTTTATTTTGATTTTGTTTTGTTGTTGTTGTTGGTGGTGGTGGTGGTGGTTTGGTGTGTGTGTGCGTTTTTTGGGGTTTTTTTGACAAAAAATATGAGATGTAGGGAAGTGGTTCTGATGCTTGGATCAGGAATCTGTTTAAAGGAATATGATGCTTGGATCAGGAATCTGTTTACTGAGGCTGAAAGTCTCCAGTTGGGTTTCGATCTATCAATCAAGATGCCAGTGGCTCCGTGTATAATCCTTGGTTGGTGGTTTAGTTCCTGGAAGCTCTGGGGGTGTCTGGTTGGTTGATATTGTTGTTCTTCCTATGGGATTACAAACACCTTAAGCTCCTTCAGTCATTTCTCTAACTCTTCTATTGGATATCCCATGTTCAGTCCAATGGTTGGTTGGCTGTAAGAATCAGCCTCTTTTCTTGTCAGGCTCTGGCAGAACCTTTCAGGAGACAGCTATATTGAGCCCCTGTCAGCATTTACTTCTTGGCATACACAATAGTTTCTGCATTGGTGATTGTATATAGGATTGGTCCAGCCGTGTATGTAGCAGAGGATAGCCTTTTCGGGCATCAATGGGAGGAGAGGCCCTTGGCTTGAAGGCTTGATGCCCCAATGTAGGGAAATTCAAGGGTGGGGAGGTAGGAGTGGGTAGGTGGGTGGGGGAACACCCTCATAGAAGCAGAAGGAGGGAGTGTGATAGGGGGTTTCTGGGGGAGGGATGAACTGGGAAATGGAATAACATTTGAAATGTAAATAAAGACATTTTCCAAAAACAACTACCAAACCCAGACACTATGGCAGATGCCAAAAAGAGCTTGCTGACAAGAGCCTGATATAGCTGTCTCCTGAGAGGCTCTGCCAATGCCTGACAAATACAGAAGTGGATGCTCACAGTCATCTATTGGACGGATCACAGGGTCCCCAGTGAAGGAGCTAGAGAAAATACTCAAGGAGCTGAAGGGGTTTGCAGCCCTATAGGAGGAACAACAACATGAACTAACCAGTACCCACAAAGCTCGTGTCTGTAGCTGCATATGTAGCAGAGGAAGGCCTAGTCTGCCATCAATGGGAGGAGAGGTCCTTGGTATTATGAAGATTCTATGCCCCAGTACAGGATATTGCCAGGGCCAGGAAGTGGGAGTGGGTGGGTTGGGGAGCAGGGAGATAGATGGGGGAGGATATAGGGAATTTTCAGAGAGGAAACTAGGAAAGGGGATAGCATTTGAAATGTAATTGAAGAAAACATCTAATTAAAAAAACATTTTAAAAAAGTGTATATGAAGGTATTTAATCAATTTTAAAATTTTGCACACATTTATGAGGTATATTGTGATGTTCATGTCAAACTCTATATAACCTTAAAAGACAATACTAGTAGGTTTTTGTTTTAGATTTTCTTCAGCATACATCTGCTTTGATGCACTTTTATGAATGAATCTCCACTAAATCTATGCTTTTATATTCATGAATAAATACCTAGGAATGTAGTTGCTGGTCATGTAGCATATATGTAAAACTTTGTAATAATTTGAAAATTATTCCCCCAAATTTATAGCATTATGGGTTTGTACATATAATGTAAACAAAATTTACCATCCATATTACCAACGTTCAAATGCCTACACTAAGTTCACCATGTGTTTTAATTTCTGTGCAGCCTTTCTGAGAGCTAACTGATGGTTCACGATGACTCTCTTTTTCATTTAGATAAACAATGGACTGAAGCCATTTGTACTACTATCCTTGTAAAGACTGGTTTCAACTGTTTTATTATTTTCTAAGTGTTTGAAAATTGAATCATATGCCTTTTAATTGCTTGATTTACATAGATAGAAGTATTTTCAGATACTGTCATTTTGATATTTCAATTTGGCCCATATTTTGTTTTTCATGTTGCTAAATGTATCTTTTAATTGAACAGAAATTTTATTACTTTATTGATAAATTTTAATTTATCTGTCAATGTTTGATGCAATGTTAATACCAAATGTACTGATATTTTGTGCATTTCAAGGTCACCACACTTCCACCTATATTTTATCACAGATTAATAGATGAAATGTTGCATTTATGTCTCACTTTCAGTTAATTTGGGGTTTCTTGTATCAACTAGAAAGGAGCTTCATCTATATTCATAGGATTCTGTGTTATTTTAGTTCTATTTTATTTACTGTTTTATTTTGGATTGATTCTGTATATACAGTGTAAAGATGAACTCATTAAATAATCTGAAATGGATTTTAATGCTTATATTTTTATAATTAGTATATAAATAAAAATTTGAAAGTTATTAGTTAACAACAACAACAAAAAGATGCCAATGGCTAATGGCTGGTTAGAAAGAAAGGGGGAGGAATTCCAGATTCCCACAGGCTAGGGAGAGGAGGAGAATGGAGGGAACTGAGGGAGAGAGATGGGAGAGACTTGGAGCTGCAGAGGAGATCTTTCAAAATGCAGGCTGAAAACGAAAGTGGCCCAAAGAAGGGCAGCCTGAAAGTGTCTTGGGCAGTAAGAGCAATGGGCTACAACAAAAGTAATCAGGCAGCAAAGTTAAGGTAGACTTAGAATGCCACAGGTGACTTAGAAGTGCCCAGATATTGAGCTAAAATGCATATTAAAAATAAGAAACTGTATGTATTTATTTCATCTGCGAATCCAAGCTAGCTTCTGGGAAAATGTGTGTGTGTGTGTGTGTGTGTGTGTGTGTGTG
>NC_034605.1:30895270-30900323 GCF_900095145.1 Mus pahari | reverse complement strand
TGTGTGTGTGTGTGTCTGTGTGGTGTGTGTGTGTGTGTGTGTGTGTGTGTGTGTGTGTGTGTGTGTGTGTGTGTGTGTGTGAGACCAACCAGGAACACAAAGTAGTGTGGACAAAACTATACACAACACTGTTGTCCTTCCTATGGGGTTATGATCTTCTTCAGCTCCTTCAGTCCTTCCTCTAACTCTTCCATATTGGTCCCTGACCTAAGTCCAGTGGTTGTCTGTAAATATCTACATTAGTCTCAGTCAGTTGCTGGTAGAGCCTCTCCCAGGACAGCCATGCCAGCTCCTGTCCTTACTCACAATATGGATTCAGTAGTAGCGTGAAGATTTGATGCACACCCATGTGATGGATCCCAAGTTGGGGTGGGGTCACTGGCCTTTCCCTTCAGTCTCTGCTCCATTTTTGTCCCTACATTTCCTTAAGATATGAACAATTTTGGGTTAAAATTTTTGAAGATGTGTAAATTATTCTCTGTAGGCAGAATAAATAAATCATTTTTATTTTAATGTTTGGTATTACATACAATGTAATGATATAGAATTACCATGACACAAACATCACTCTCTGATGCTATTCAGCAGAGGAACTCCTCTTGGTTTGAAATAAGGGACACATTCCACTAGTTAATGTCTGTAATTAAATTGTACTTCTGGTCAGTTCAGAATGTAAAAAACAGGCAGAAAAAAACTGGTGAACATCCCAGGAAGGTGCCCATAGTGATGGATTCATGTTCCCAGTTCACTGCTAGAGTTGGTCTGATAAGTGTGAAAACCATGTTATTTCATGGAGGGTATGTTTTGAACTACTTTTCTTTAGTAATAAGCACTCAGAGAGAGAGAAGACTACTGACAGAAGAAAAAAAAAAAGGATGTAACAGATTTCAGAGTTCTGGCAGAGAAAATAGAATCTATACAGAACATGTGTCCTACTGAAGACACTATCCCATGATGTTTTCTCACATTAAGGTTTGAGGACACTAGTGTGTCCAGAATAGAAACACCTCATTTTCATTGCAACCTAGTCACTAAAACTCTTTAATTATCAAATTTAATTTCTCACAAATTTTTCATTTACTGTTGTTTTTAAGAAATTCACAGACATAAATAAGCAGAAAGGAGATAGTGCAGAAACATCAATAATATATAAATTCAGTCTTCACTGCTATGAAACCTTAAAATCTGGAGGATGAACAGAGAGTATCAAATACCCTGGATATGACATGAAGTGTTGACAGGACCACATAAATCTAAGCATGTGGATTCTTTCTAAGCTGACCTTGAGGATGATCAAGGTGGCAGATGGGCTGGAGAAATACATATATGTTTCATACTTCTTCCCTCATATATTGTGGAATGTTTAAATTAATTGTAGTTAGGGATAGTTTAATAGTATTGAACTTATTTTTTATTAGACTAAAAGTTTGTTCACAAAATGTTTTTTAAATAAACTACCTCAGATGTATCTACCTTCTTGATAAAACAGAGCTGATGAATAGTGACAATCTCTTTCTTTGGTTTTATTGTCTACCTCCATTTACTGTGATCTAAAATAGCTAATGTGACTGTCAATCTTGAGAATGTTACATACATAATCAACATAGCCTGGGTCCAAATGATATTAAAGAGAAACAAGACACTTTCCTTAAATTTCACATTGATTCAGATATTTCTAAATAATTGTATTTTATTTTATGACAAAAATTCCATTATAGCTCTGCATAACTGAGTGGGAGGGGAGCATTACAAGTCTGGTTCAACAAAGACCATGGGGGCAGGGCTTCGCAGGGTGTTCACTCAACATTCATTCTTAAAGATAACTCTGCACCTCAAGACTTTGATATAACTGTCCATCTTATGGATGTCCCTTTTAATACAGCGGCACAGATTAAAAATGGCAAAAAGATGAGTGTCTTCGTTAGGTGACTGCAATTCTTCGAGNCCAGACCAGGCAGGATAGTCAAAATTTTCATTTTCTTCAACGTTAACCTGAGTCTAAACATCAAATGGAATGATATTATTGACATTATTACCCCTTCTCTCTCTCTCTCTCTCTCTCTCTCTCTCTCTCTCTCTCTCTCTCTTGTGTGTGTATGTGTGTGTGTGTGGTATGTGTGTGTGTGTGTGTGCATAGTTCATTTTTTTTGTAGTATTAAATCACAAGATTTAGATGTCAGCACTTAATTTTGTATAAATTTTCACTTTGGCTTTTACCTTGATTTTTGAGACAGATACTCTTACTATTATCTGGCTCTAATCTCCAATCTGCTTAAATCTGATTCCATAGTCTAAGTGTTATGAAGTGAAAACACCACATCACTTCTGAAATAAAAATCTGGAACTAGCAAGTCCTCACACATTCCTGAAAGGCATGAGACGTGAGACGTCTCCCAGGGCATATTCCTTGTAAATTTATAAATAATATTTACAAGAAAATAGGGACTTTAAGTTTTTGGTGAGAAACCATGGAATTTTAATATAAAGGACTTAAACAGAATCTGGAGGCAGGCATACATATTTTCTGATATGCCACTGATCTCATATAAGGTATATCTTTATACAAGTAAACAGATGGTGATAAGCAAGTGGCTATTTGGCAATATCTATCTATCTATCTATCTATCTATCTATCTATCTATCTATCTATCTGTCTCATATATATGCATAACCTTCTCACGTCCTTTTGTAAAATTCCATATTTAATTCAAGATATATGCATATATACATATATACAAATATATTGAATTATGTGTGTGTGTGTGTGTTTGTGAGTTTTTGTCCTTTATACTATATTAGTTATGGAAGAGTGTCTTGAAGCTTTTCTTCTTTTCAAACACATCTATTCTATATTTTGTGTACTTTATTGAAATTTTCCATATGAAAAATATATTTCACTAAATGTGTTAATGTATAAGCAATACAGAAAATGATTGCCATAAGATCTTCTGAATTGGGCAAGAGTCCCCACCCCATCTAGGAAAGAAACATTCCAAATTACTCTGAGGCACAGCAGTTCTGTGGAGATTAATGTTCTGTGGACTTCTTATTAAATATCCTTGGATTTGAGCATTTCAAAATTCTTTTTACATTGTACCATTAACCACTTGCGTACATAGCATCAACAAAGACACTCATAAAAACAACTCACCCTGTTGTATATTGTCTGAAGTCCNTCCAGAATTAACAGGTTTCTGTCCTTCACATCAGCAGCTTTTTTCCTCATATTCTCAGAAGCTCCTGGAAGAGCGGTCAGTGCAGACACCAGGTGTTTCAGAGGTTCTTTCCAGGAAACAGAAACATTGATCATTGCTTTCAGAAGGTCTTCAGTCTAAGAAAACATCATTGAACATCACGTTAAACTAGGTGACATAGAGATGAACAGTTAGACACCAGTTTTTTCTCACACAGGAGGAAAACAGCAGTATATTTTATTAAAAATAATGTGTTAATGGTTTCACTGTTTACAAATACCTTATACCATATAAATGTGGTGTAATGAATGTTTTCAGCTCCTGAATTCTACTTTGTTAAGTAAAACTAAGTAGGTCTTAATAATTCCTTCAAAATGATGATAATTTGTGTTTCTGTACATTATATTATGTGTCCTNATTAAACCTCTTCTCTTAGATTGCTTCCCCATCTATGAGAAAACAAGGTCTATAGGGCTTAGTAGGTATCTAGAAACATAACTCTCATAACATAGATGGTAACACTATCAGAAGCTAGAGGCTCAAATAATTTCTCAGCCAAATTGGTTTCACATATTCTAGACACATCTACATAGAATATGAAAACATGATCACTGAAAAAAATTGTTTTCAAAATTTTATTTTTATAGGTATATTCCTGATTTCCACCCTTCAGCTCTGGTGAAGTTATATATTGACATGTGCAGAAGAAAATCTATTACAGAGAATTAATAAATTCCAGGTATGAGTAGAAATCAGAATGGAATTTTGACCAAATTAGTGTTCATGTAGTTCCAAAGTAATACAAAATAAAATGATTTTTGTTAAATTTTTCTATGAGGAATCCTAGAGATTTCAAAAATAAAGACCAGAGCGAAATGCCACCAGAATTTCAAAAAATATTTACATTTACGAAGGAAATGGACAAGTAAATGCTGATAACAAACGATGTTAGAAGAATTCGACAATAATGATTAAGAGTGAATTCATGATATAAAAGAAATTTAACGTAAATTCTTACTTGGCAAGCAAGGGAAATTACTTTTGGAGACACTAATTATAGTCTTCTCAAAAAAGTGTGAAATTGTTTGTTATCATTAAATGTTTTTGTGTCAAGAGAATGCTACATGTATTGTCTAGAAAAGTGTGTACAAATGGTTTCCTCCATTTCTATTTCTTTTACTTTTCTGTATATAGCAAATTTATTTTTGAGAGTATGTTGTTTATGTTATTTGTTTTAGTAATATAAGTATGACTAGAGAATAGATTGTATGTGAGGTGAATCTATGTATTAAATTTATGTAAATAAAACTCCAATATTTATGATCAAAGGGAAGAGATCATGACCCATGTACATTAGATCTTCTTCAGAGTTAGGAAGACCTGATCAAAATGGAAGTCACCCGGAGGAGCATGAGACAGCCTACACAGGAGGCTATAGGAAGCTGATTTACAGGTAAGATACANGAGAAGGCAGACCAGTCAGAAAAGACTGTACAAATAATGAAGGAACAGAAGTAGGTCCTGGAGAGTTTAGAAATTTAGGAAGAAAGGACACAAGTGCTGCCAGCAGAAGGTCATTTAGTGTCATACCACAAACACAACTGGANTTGTATTTATCTTATATGTATATAAATACATTCAAGAATGAGTTTTCAGTTGAGGGAAGGACTTCTCAGGGGACAAACAGAAGGTTAATGTGAAACTGGCTTCTATCTGGATAGTTACAACTAGGAAAAATGTGAATTGGCAGTCATCTGAGTTAGTGCTAAGGTTATCAACTATATGATNTCATTATTCCACCTTAATCTATTAATTCTGAGATTATCACACCTCTTAGGAGCTTAATATTCATATATACA